>NW_010334916.1:48682-67689 GCF_000700745.2 Antrostomus carolinensis | reverse complement strand
AAGAGGAGATTGGTCAGAGGAATCAAAATTAAAGAGGTAGAGAAGTGATCCTGCAGCAGGAAAAAGAAAACAACTGTGAAACAATGTCTCTCTAATGACTACAGGAAAATTAAAACGAGCATAACGCGGTGGCTTCCTAGGTATAGTTTTTTTCCTGTTCAACCAAACATTTATCTTAATTTTCAGCATTTGGACAAAAGCCACATGACTTAAGCTCCAGTTTGCCCTTGTTATGAAACCTCAACTGCTGTAATGTTGTTGTCGGCCTGTTCATAATGATCACAGAATTACACACTGGTTTGGGTTGGAAGGGACCTTAAAGATCATCTAGTTCCAACCCCCCTGCCATCAGCAGGGACACCTTCCACTAGACCAGGTTGCTCAAAGCCTCATCCAACCTGGCCGAGAACACTTCCAGGGAGGAGCAGCCACAGCTTCTCTGGCCAACCTGGGACACTGTCTCACCACCCTCACACCAAACAATTTCTTCCTCCACCTCCCCTCTTCCAGTTTCAAGCCATCACCCCTTGTTCTATCACTCCCTGCCCTTGGCCAAAGTCCCTCCCCACCTTCCTGGAGCCCCTTCAGGTACTGGGAGGTCGCTATAAGATCTCCCCGGAGCCTTCTCTTCTCCAGGCTGAACAGCCCCAACTCTCTCAGCCTGTCCTCACAGCAGAGCTGCTCCAGCCCTCACATCATCCTCGTGGCCTCCTCTGGAGTTTCTACAATAGGTGCATGATGTCCACCCTCCACAGCAAGTGTGGTCCAGAGGCAGCAGTGATTCACCAACTGGGTCAGTGTTGCTTGGCCTGATGTTCAGTTTGGGAGTGTTAGAAATTGTGAACATCATCACTATGGAGATCAGAGAAAAAAAACGGATTTTGTGGCAAAAGTATTGAAAACCCTGGGGACTTGTGCTTACTTCTGCTTTTATCACAGACATTCTTGTTTTGGGGGCATGACACGATGGCAGCTGCATTTACTGTTAGATTTATGTTCAGGTACTGTAGTGATGAAGCTTCAAAATTAGTTGTATGATCTCAATAGCCAGCAGCAGTCGATCAGAGAAAAAAAACGGATTTTGTGGCAAAAGTATTGAAAACCCTGGGGACTTGTGCTTACTTCTGCTTTTATCACAGACATTCTTGTTTTGGGGGCATGACACGATGGCAGCTGCATTTACTGTTAGATTTATGTTCAGGTACTGTAGTGATGAAGCTTCAAAATTAGTTGTATGATCTCAATAGCCAGCAGCAGTCAAGGCAGCAAGGACTGTCTTGTATCTGAACACAGTATGGGGAGTCTGCAGGTCAGGAGTCGGTGCAAATGGTTCATCTGCTCTAGTATTTCTAAACTTAGTATTGCTCTAATTTGTGTTGTAAAGGAGTCTGAGAAAAGTTTTGCTGCCAGTTATGCCTTTTAGATGACCTGAAGATCTCATTTGGAGCATACATGCACTGTGCGTAGTGTTAAGTTCTACTTGGAAGGGCAATCTGGCTGCAGGTGAGCTTTGAAATTTAAAAAGCATAATAATAATTTAATAATCATGAAATATCGTTGACAAAAATGGTGGCTTTGCAGCACCTAGTGGGGAGGAAATCATCTTGGTGTCAAAGATGTCATAAGGTGTTTTGAAACGACACTGTAGTTGTTTTTGGAAGAGGAAAAGCAATGGTGCCCTAGCTCCCAAACCATCCCCAAACAAACACTAAAGCAAACATTGTGAATGGATTCTTTGTGCATCACTATCCAAACTAGAAACTCCATCAATTAATACTGGATTTTGTAAAAAAGTGTTGAAAAACTACAATAATGAGAAAAAAATCCATGAGCATATTCTGGTGACCTTTCACACGTCATGAGGCCAGTGCCCAGTGAAGGATGTTATCCTGTTAGTCAACTAGGAGAGGAGAAAAAGGTGTCAAAAAAACCTAAAGAGAGTCATTAAACCTGTTTATCATTAAATACAATGTTCCAGCTTGTTCATAATTTTTTGCAAAGCAGATCGTTCCAGGAAATGTAAACGTAACTGCAACTATTTCATTTCATGGGAGGTTTATGTTAACTCTCCTATTAAATTTAATGTGTTGCCTCATGAGAAGCAGCTCATTAATATGAATATGAAGAGCACATTTCAACCTGCAAACTAAATAACACAAAGATGTGTGATGTTGATTTTCCTTTGGTAGATCTTTGCTTTTTTAAAAAAAATATGAACCAATGCAGTAGAAATAGCTGGAGTCTGGGGCTAAAAATGAGGTGGGAATCCAGAGGTCATGCTTCACATTCCACTCAGTGTCCTACGCTTCTGATGTGAACCTGAGCAAAATAATTGGCTGGAGAACTGCTCAGCAGAGAGGGACCTGGGGGTATTGGTTGAACATGAGCCAGCGGAGTGCCCAGGTGGCCAAGAAGGACAAGGGCATCCTGGCCTGGCTCAGCACCAGTGTGGCCAGTAGGTCCACGGAAGTTCTCTTCCCCCTGGACTGGGCACTGGTGAGGCCGCAGCTGGAGTGCTGGGTTCAGTGTTGGGTCCCACCCAGTGTTGGTTTGCAACGGAGCTGGGGAAGGGTCTGGAGCACAAGTGTGCTGAGTTCCCAGCTGAGGGAACTGGGGGTGTTGAACCTGGAGAAAAGGAGGCTGAGGGGAGACCTTGTGGCTCTGTGCAAGTCCCTTGGAGGAGGGTGGAGAGAGGTGGGGGTGGGTCTGTTCAACCAAGGCCCAAGGGACAGGAGAAGAGGAAATGGGCTCCAGTTGTGGCCAGGGCAGTTGAGATGGGATGTGAGGAAGAATTTCTTTGCTGCAAGGGTTCTGAGGCATTGGAAGGGGTTGGCCAGGGCAGTGGTGGAGTCCCCATCCCTGGAGGGATTGAAGAGTCGTGTAGACATAGTGCTGAGGGACATGGGTTAGTCGGGGACTTGTCAGTGGTGGGTTCATGGTTGGACTCGATGATCTTAAAGGGCTTTTCCAATCCAGGCAATGCTGGGATTCAGTAATTAACTGCTGTTTACTGTGTTTACTGAAGCAGGTTAAATCAATGACCAGTTTGATACTTTACTTATTGTGGGGCTAAATAATTAAAAAGAATTATACTGATTTTGATTAACATCACGGACTTCCTGGAGGGATGGGCAGTGCTGGAGTGCTGGTCCAGGGTTTGGCTTCAGGAAGGCCAGGCTGATTGAAATGCTTCACCCCACTGGTGTGGTTGTGTTCTTATGACTCCTGAGCGAGCATGACCATAGCAGTTGGGTTTTGCAATGTGCTTGCTTATAGACAGGAGAAGAAGGGAGGGACATCCTCAGTCCCTTGGTTCCCTTCCAGGTGATGGACCAAAGAGACTTTCCATGGCGAAACACTTATGCAGCTTAGGTTGCTGTTTGATGTATTTCCAGTAAGTTGTTACATGAAAAAAAGAAGTTAAATGAGCAAAACTCCTTACAAATGAAATGGAAATATTAGACAGCAAACAGCCAGGGAGGACCATATTTATGGCCCTCCAAAGAACGTTAACTTGCCCACATTTATCGAATTAGGGTTAATTTTCCAGAAGACAGAACCCCTTTGTGGTTACACTCTGTGGCTACGGAACACTCACCTGTGAATTGCAGACATTGTTTGAAGGGCTGGTGCCTCCAGGAATTTGACTTTGTTTGTTTATTTGTCACTTATCAATCAGTAAAATTTCCTTTTATAATTTTAAATTCTTAAGTAGGTATAGATATTATCTTAAAACCTTTTGGTGTAAGGATTGTCTTAAAATCTTGTGGTGAAATTGGTATCTGAGGTTTTCTGAAGCATGGGAAGTTGCACATACAGCAGTTAAAATAAATATTATAACTGAAAACTGCCAGAAATTCAGACCATGATCCTGAGGTGGGATATGAGCAGTTATGTTGCTCTAGTCCTGTACATCATCGCTTAATTCAGTAGCCCAGCAGATTCCTCCTACCCCAGCCCTCCAAGGTGGGTGTTCACCCACCAGCTGTCCCATGGTTGGAGGGAGCTCAGCTGCTGGTGCTGCACGTGCACAGCTCCCCAGTGCCATTGAGGTCTGTCCATGTGCTGGAGAACACATACAGGCAGCCTGATGAAAAAAAAAAATTCCCAAAACACCAAAAAATGTGATTTTTTGAAAATTTCAAAGTTCCCATTTCAGTGTAATCACAAAAATTCAAAGGAAAATATTTGGTTGTGTAAAATTGTCATTGAAACAACACTTTTTGACCATTCTTTCTGGAATTATTTATAGTGGGTTTTTTTGCTGCTCTTACATTATATGACCTGGGTCTGCTCTTGTGGGTCTCCTGGAACTGGAACTGCACTTAATACTGGGAATCCCAGAACATAGATGGGGCTGCTTACTGGCCAAAAATTTGAGCTTTTTCCTGGGTTGGGGTTTTTTTTGAGCTGTGAAGGACCTGCCATCCTAGCAGGAGCTGTGGAGGTCTGTGATGAATTCATTCTCAACCTCACTTCAAGCCCAACATGGAGCTTTGCTGCCCAGGAGGAGCTCCAGACACAAACCGTGACCCACAAACACGCACCAGTTGCAGTTCCTTGGGAGATGCTGGTTTCCCCGGGGAGGGAAGACTGCTGTACTGGTTTAAAACCAGTGGCAATAAATGTGTGTAATCACAAATAGCTGGGAGCCATTGTTGCCCCTGTTTTTAGGAGCAGAGGAAATGGCAGGAAGATGTGGCAGGGGAGGGTGAGGTTGGCCATGAGGAAAAGGTTCTTGAGGCAGAGGGTGGTGGAGCACTGGAACAGGCTCCCCAGGGAGGTGCTCATGGCACCAAGCCTGACAAGACTCCAGCAGCATTTGTCCAAGGCCCTGAGGGACATGGTGTGAATGTTGGGCTTGTCCTGTGCAGGAACAGGAGCTGGACTCCATCATCCTTGGGGGTCCCTTCCAGCTCACAACATTCTGTAATTCTATTTTATCACCTTCTCTATGTTTCCTGATAGATGGGAGTGTTTGGGGGTAGAGTAACCGCAGTGCTCTGCTTGGTGTGTCTGGAAGCAAGTTGGCCAAAGGACCACTGGTGAAAAAGTCCTGCCTGGTTGTGTGGAAGCATTGGGATGGAACACAGTAAAGGCCAAAATGCAAAATTTCAGAATAAAAATAATCAAGTTGATTACAGGCTCCAAATCCATAAAACTTCTCATAATAACTAAACGTTTTGGAAAGAACTCATAAAAAATGCTGAGAAAGGTGAAGAAGACCTGCACTCTGATCCTGAACTTGTACAAGTAAAAAGTGTTAAGCATTCTACTTTTTATTTTTTTTGGTTACATTTTTGTTCCATTGCGCATACTCAGGAGACCCCTTTATTTCAAATTTAAAATAGTCTATGAAAATCTGTATTGACGTAATAGCTTATTAGGCTACAAGCAAAATATTCCCAGAACTAATTTTTAATTAATATAGTTCACTGAAAGCTTATAAAAGATTCATACATAATATGATAAAAGAAATAAACATCCTCAATACCATGTCAAGTTTCTTTTCTTTGTAAAACATTGTTTTTTTCTCCTCTGCTACCGGCACAATAAAACCTCCTCCTGCAGAATTGACTCGCACTTGTCTTTGGCAGCTCTGTCAGATGTGATATTTTCTGAGATATAAAATGGTGATTATTAATTCAGAGTCAAATTCTGTCACCTTTCCTCACTTTGGGTACTGCCTTTTGGAAAAGAGCCTCGTGTTTTTAAGCCAGACTTCTCTTGGAGTTTGTCACTGTCTCTCCGAACAGGCTGCTCCAAAGCTGATGGAGGCCACTGGAAAGCATCTCACCAACGTGGGTGAGTTTTATGTCAGTTGGAAGGTAATTAAAAGTGGCAAGGTTTGACTAGAATTAATCTCATCTCTTTGCAATCACATCAAAGTGAGATATCAAGTCCAATCCCGTTGCAGTAAGTCCTCTCTGTAGGCAGTGAGGGGACACTGGCATCCTCAGAGATGTCTTTTGGCCACATTTCTGGCAAAATAAGGTGCATGTTGTGATTGCTGAGCAGGAAAGACTTGCTGAAAGTGCCTTGAGCTGGGTTCCTTCTTGGGGAAGATGAGTTGGTCCCACCTGCAGAGTCTGATCCTGCACTGGAACAGGTTGCCCAGAGACTGGAACAGTTTGCCCAGAGAAGCTGTGGCTGCTCCTCCTTGGAAGTGTTTAAGGCCAGGCTGGATGAGGCTTTGAGCAACCTGGTCTAGTGGAAGGTGTCCTTGCTGATGGCAGGGGGGTTGGAACTGGATGAGCTTTAAGGTCCCTTCCAGCCCAAACCATTCTATGATTCTATGATCTTTACAACCAGGGCTCTTGTCAGGAGGCACAGGGAGAGGTCCTTCGAGAAATGTGAAGGTCTACCTTGAGCCTTTCAAGTAAAGATGACTTTCTGTGACCTCTTGGCACAAAATACTTGAATTTTGCCCTAAGAAAAGCAGCTGTTCAATGGATAGTATGAGATGCTGAATGCTGTTCTGCTCTGAAAAGCCCTTTCCTCCTCATTCTCTTCCCTCCTCCAAAGTCCTCTCCAACCATAAATTTTGTGTTTCAGTTTGGGTTGAGTTCTCTTTATTTTAGCTCCTGCATGATTCTCATTTGCTTTGGAGGTTTTCAGTGCAGAATTTCATGCAAAGGTTAATCTGGAAAAGCTGGATAATAAAAACTGGGGGCTTTTGGTTGTTGGTCAGGAGGGACGGGCCCATCTGGGTGTGACTGAGACATTCAGTAATAGGGTGGAGGCTTTACTACTTCATCCTTCCTCGTTTTGCCAAGGACAGAAGAGAATTAAACTGGAAGGCTGACAACCTGGATTCGTGTTTCCTGCACCGTTATTCCTGGTAGCTGCTGTACTCTCTGTGACAGCCCCAAACAAAGGCTGGATCACATTTCTCCTCAAATGATGACAATGAAGCACGCTGATTTTTATGCAGCTGTAATTGAACTTTGTTGATGCTACTCAAAGAAAAGATGGTCACATTCCTATAGAAGATATACTTCTAAACTTTAGGGATATGAGAAGGTCTGTCCAAGTGATGCTCCCAGGGGTCAGGAGGGGTTTGGAGGCTGAGAAGCCACTCCCTGCACCAGTGCTGCTGCACCCAGGGACCGAGCTGCTGCTGGTGGGCAGGGGAAGGAGGAAAGGCTGGGCACTTATGCTTGTGTGACTGTTTTCAGAAAGGTTAAGAAGTGAAGATTGAATTCCAGCTGGCAGAGCTACCCCGAGGGTGAGCTGAGAGATCTCTTCCCTCTTTATCTGCAGAGGCATCTCCAGGTGCCAACGGACCTTCCTGTATGTACATGGTACTGATGAGGCCATACCTCCAGAGTCGTGTAGACATAGTGCTGAGGGACATGGGTGAGTCGGGGACTTGTCAGTGTTGGGTTCATGGTTGGACTCCATGATCTCAAAGGGCTTTTCCAATCCAGGCCATTCTGGGATGCTGTGATTCTGTTTGTGTTTAGGAAGTGCTGCTGAGCTCTTCCTGAAATCACTAAACTCTGTGTCTGAAAAACTACAAGTATTTCACTGGAGAAGATCTACTTCATTAAAAACTCCTTGGGGGACACTTGTAAATGGGTGCTTAAAACATACATCTGCCACTGACCTGTACCAGCCTCCCGTTCCTTACATCATCCACATTCCCACTAGGAGGGTGATGTGATAGCACTGCCCATCTCCTGGAAGATCTTTCCTAATTAATCCAATTGAGTATCTTAGTCTGAGTCAGGATAACACTATGTATTTAATAGGATTTAGTCTTGTGAATTCTTGATATCCTTAGCTCCTATGTAGCTTTAATATACTCAGCATTTTTCAGGATTAGGTCTTAAGGGCTTGAACCAAAAACATTTAAAATCAATACGTGTTTTCCTTTGACTTCAGTGGGCTTTGGTTCAGCCTCTAAATATCAGTCAATACTTTCTGATCCGAGTACAAAATAAAAAATATTTAAAATCACATTTCCAAACCTTTATTACTCACTTTACACTGCACAACTTCTTGAACTCTAGATTTGAATAGGGAAATATTAACCGAAACAATACTGATATTATTAGTTGAAGTTTTAGCTTTTAAATTCTGTAAAAAGTACCACTGGGTATTCTTTAATGTTATAGAAGAGGAATGATTAATTTAAGGTTCAGGTGCAAGACAAGGTCAGGAAAGAATTGTTACTGTATACAGTGAGCATTTCAAGATGAATTTGTAGTTTGAAGTATCATTTTATGATGCATTTTCTGTTTTGTTATCAGGGGAAGTATGATGGGTGACATACGAGTGATCACAGTGTTTTGGTGCAATGTTCTGTGATGGGCTTTTCATAAAAATTAGCTGACAATGTCATGAGTATACAAGTAAATTTATAGCTTTCATACTGGACTGCCATTCCCAGAGCTATTTCCAATCACTTGGGCTTTTTATTAAGTTTATTGTTCTTTTATTGTTCAGCGGAGTGTAAGCAGCGAGATTACAAATAAATGTAAGTTGCAGTGGGTATGAAGTCGAGCTCGCAGAATTAGGGAAGATGCAAGTGGAGGAGAAGCAGAAATTAATTTGAATCATTAGTGAGATGAGAGGCCACGTCCTGATGATGCTCGTCAAACACACTTACTGTGGGCAGCCTCGGAGGCTGACGTTGCTCCTGCCCACGTCACGGCAAAAAAAGCCTGAAAACCAAGTGGCAGTTGTGCTGCCAACACACCAACCACGTTTTTTCCCTTTCTTGCTTATATTTGTTGCCCAGTTCTCTCTGTTCTATCTTTCTCCTTCTTACTCCAGCACTTGGCTTGCAACAGAACAAGACCAACAAGCGAAGGGCAATAGAATTCCTCATTTTAGTATCATTCTCATAATATCTCCAGCGTGAAACCCTCAGCATTTATTTCCCTCTACTTTTTCTCCTCTCAAAGAGCGAATACTTTATCATTTTGGTTAATATCCTGACCAGCAGAGCAGAAAATCAGACTCATAGCTTTTAATGACACATTTTCAACTGCAAGTTAGTAAAAAAAAAAAATAAAAATACATATATAAAAAAATCATTTTTATGTGGTTCTTCAATACTTATACAGACTTCTAGAAATATAATTAAAATTTGTGTTTCTTCTTTGTTATTACTGCTGTGGACTCCACTTAAACTGGATGCTGTTTGTCTGGGCAATCAGACAATAGCTAGAATCCAAAAGCAAATCGATTTGCTGTGTGGCTTGTGCTATTACTTAAGTTATAAATAAAATGATTTTTCCCAGATGGCTCCCCGATGACCCTGCACTCTTCCCGATACCAGCTACAGCTTTTCATCCCCACTGCAGCTCCCTCCCACGTTCCCCCAACCACTCACACCTCCAACCTTCCTCCAGCACCACGCTCACTCAAGTCTTGCCCCAAATGGCCAAAATCTTTGGCTGGAGCAAGGTTGGGAGATTTCTCAGGAGCCCAGGGTGGCTGTAGGACTCCTCTTGAGGCCAGCCCATGCCAGAAGATCTGCAAAGCCACTGTCCTGGTTTAGCTGTGGTGTTGCAGCTTTGGAGGGCTAGTACCAAACTCTAGAAAAATGCTGTTTTAGTTGAGATTGGAAGGATGGCCAAGGTTTGACACCCTGGTGTGAGGGTCATGCTGGGTCTGTGGGTGCCAGCCCTTATCCCTGCCTGCACTCCTTTTATGAATAAACCAATTGAAGCCAATGGGACCACGTACTGGTGAAGAATGAAGTGACGTTTCAAGTGGCAAGTTGGTCTCCTAATTTAATTTTCTCATGCAAATATTTTGAATCAGAAAGCCTGAATTTCCTAGAAGTTGTATATTTACTTCATAGGCAAGTTTTCCTTCCAAAAATGTGGGCAGGGCACTGTTGGAAACTATAAATATACATCTGAAAGCATACTACGTACTTACTCATACTTTGTTTTAATTTTGCCATTTCAAGATGACTAAAATCGTTAATCTTACAGGCTATATATTTGTAATTTTTTTTAGAAAACTGGGAAGATATGACCTGTAATCACACAGCATTTGTGATAGAAGGAAAACAATTATGATGAAAACAAGTATATTGGAAAATTGTGGAACTAAAAATAAATATTTTTTCCATGAACACAATAGAACTATATTGAAAATTACAGGCAAAAAAAAAAAAATCAATAAAAAGTAGTATATAATAGCAATAGAGTTCAAACAAAGTGCATTTATTCCCTAGTCCCTAGGAGGACCCCTGATATATACGTGCAAAACTTAATGAAAATCAGACTTTGTTGTGTCATCAAAAATAGCAAAGCAGTTGGCTGCATTCTCCCCTACGTTTTGGCTCGTCACAGCTCCATAAATATAGCACCTATTTAAAGCACCCAGCCTTGTTCCTATTAAAGCCAGTTGCAAACCTCAGACAGACTTTGGTGTGGGTCTGGGGGCCCCGATCTGTGCCCTGAGCGCCATGGGGTGATCAATGGGGAGCTGAGCGTCTCCCACACAGGGACACAGGCTTCTTCTGGGATTGCCCGGGTGGTTGGACACAGGGGGAGCCCCTCATCCCTGGTTAATGTGATTCCAGGCTAGAAAAATAATCACAGTATCCCAGAATTGGGATTGTCCCAACTATGTCCCTCAGCACTGTGTCTACACGACTCTGAAATCCCTCCAGGGATGGGGACTCCACCACTGCCCTGGGCAACCCCTTCCAATGCCTCAGAACCCTTTCAGCAAAGAAATTCTTCCTCACATCCCATCTCAACTGCCCTGGCCACAGCTGGAGCCCATTTCCTCTTGTCCTGTCCCTTGGGCCTTGGTTGAACAGACCCACCCCCACCTCTCTCCACCCTCCTCCAAGGGACTTGCACAGAGCCACAAGGTCTCCCCTCAGCCTCCTTTTCTCCAGGCTCAACACCCCCAGTTCCCTCAGCCACAAGGGAACTCAGCACACTTGTGCTCCAGACCCTTCCCCAGCTCCGTTCCCTTCTCTGGACACGCTCCAGCACCTCCATGTCCTTCTTGGACTCAGGGGCCCAACACTGAACCCAGCACTCCAGCTGCAGCCTCACCAGTGCCCAGTCCAGGGGGAAGAGAACTTCCCTGGTCCTACTGGCCACACTGGTGCTGATCCAGGCCAGGATGCTGTTTTGCTTTATGTGATAACAGTATTTTGAGAGCATCCAGAACAATTTTTGCTCCCATGGTAGTTTCACTGTCCCTCTTCCTATCTACCCACTGACCCGGAATGACTCTCAGACTTAAAAACTAACAATTTTTAATAAAGTAAAATAAAATATAATACTGAGAACATAAATAATTGCTTATTTTTAATCTGCGAGACCCCAAACCAAGGCTGGTTGAAGACAATGAGACATTTTCTATTTGTTTCCATGGGTTTCATAAACTCTTGTTTGTGAAGAAGGCCCATCAGGAGCAGTGCAATTAGGAATGTGTCCATCTGAGCCTCTGCTATGCTTCACTTAAAAATAAATAAAAAATATATTCTTTCCTCACTGAAAGAATACGGGAAAGGATGCGAATGGAGACATCCATTCTGGCTCTGAGCCAACCCAGTTTGGCCAAGAGGCGAGTTTCCTATAATTTAAAGATCTGCTATGAAAGAGAAAACCCATTGTTGTCGCAGCCTTTGTTTGATTGTGTGCAACTGAAAAAGAAAAAGAAAAAGAAAAAGAAAAAGAAAAAGAAAAAGAAAAAGAAAAAGAAAAAGAAAAAGAAAAAGAAAAAGAAAAAGAAAAAGAAAAAGAAAAAGAAAAAGAAAAAGAAAAAGAAAAAGAAAAAGAAAAAGAAAAAGAAAAAGAAAAAGAAAAAGAAAAAGAAAAAGAAAAAGAAAAAGAAAAAGAAAAAGAAAAAGAAAAAGAAAAAGAAAAAGAAAAAGAAAAAGAAAAAGAGAAAAAATAAAAAGAAAAAAGGAAAAATAAAAATAAAAAGAGAAAGAGAAAGGAAAAGAAAAAGAAAGTTAAAAATGAAAAGACAATTAAAAAGAAAAATAAAGTAAAAAAGAAGAAGAAAAATAAAGGGAAAAAGAAAAAGGGCAGCAAAGTATAACTTTAAAAATTAGTTTAAAAAATAATTCTTAGAACTTTCTTTCCCAGAAGACAGGCTGGCTCCTGCTGCAGTTAGTCATTGCACACCCAGCCCCGATACAATGCCTGGCTCTGGGCAGCAACCTTAAAATGCAGTTTTGCAACTCCTTAGATGAGTAATCTTTACTTATGTCCCACTCACATGAGCAAGGGACACTGAAGTAAGAAATGGTTGAAGGGTCTGGCATGGTGACAGCAGCAGAGGAATGAATTGAGCAATGGCTTTTAGAACTCACTGTCAGCATCTCTCTCAACTTGACATGGATTTCTTTTACTGAGGTTTTAGGGATGGGCAAAGCAGTGACCCTGGGCTTAGTAGGCAACTAGTGAGTGCCTTTCATTTTGTTCAAACACTTTCCTTCAAAAAAATAGTCAAATTAATGATATTAACATATTTTTAAAATTTATCAAGTTTGTAGAGGCAAAAAATAAATGTGGTTGTGGATCATGGGGTTTGTCAGGAGAAAGGTTCACCTTCCTAACTACACCTAATATTAGAATTATAGAATCACAGAATCATTAAGGTTGGAAAAGCCCTTTAAGCTCATCGAGTCCAACCATGAACCCAACACTGACAAGTCCCCTATGACTAACCCATGTCCCTCAGCACTGTGTCTACACGACTCTGAAATCCCTCCAGGGATGGGGACTCCACCACTGCCCTGGGCAACCCCTTCCAATGCCTCAGAACCCTTTCAGCAAAGAAATTCTTCCTCACATCCCATCTCAACTGCCCTGGCCACAACTGGAGCCCATTTCCTCTTGTCCTGTCACTTTTGTCCTATCACTATCATTTGAAAGCTTGGATTGATTATCAAGCTTCAAGATATCTATGATTCTATATCGGTTTAAACTTGCAAAGTTTATAGTCAGATGAGCAGGTCTTTTATATATATCTCAGATCTTCCTGAGTGCACTTTTCAGCTTCTGATAATATTTATAAATAAACAGTATCTCTAAGTATTTTCACCTTTCTGGAGTCTTTTATGGGAATTTGTTAGGTAGGTTATATCTCAGGAGACAGATTTATTTTGTTAAATCTCCAACACATTTTGTTTCATGTTGAGTCTTTGGGACCTCTAATACATTTTGGGTGGGTAATGTTTCCATACATTTACTACTCCATTCATAATCCATTACTTGGATAATTCCTCATTTGTGAGGCCAGGAGAAATTATGGTGTTCACAAGCATTTTTTGAATATTTATATAATGTCATAGCAGGGCTTAGGATATCAGTTGGCTGGAGACAAAGGCAGGATCCTCAGTTATTCTCATACTTAAGTGCCGGTTTGATTCCGTGGCAAAAAAATGTGAATTGCAACGTTGAAAAGCAAAGAATTATTGAAGGAGAGGATTACATTGTAAAGCAGTTATTTCAACAGCTGCTGCCCCTGAGAGGGGATCTGAATTTTGCAGTAATTTTACTGGACAGAACTATTTGAGAAAGTTAATATCGGAGCAATTAAAAAGACAAACATCCCCCCGTTTCTGTGCTGTGCTGAGCGTGAGATGTCCTCGTGGTGGGGAGAATGGTCACAGTCCCTGAGCTGAAAGCTGCTCCCACCCAGAGCAGGAGATAAAACCCTTTGGTGTTTTGAAGGAGAGCTCATGTTGAGCAGCAGTCTGGCCTCTTTGAAAGATGCAGACTCCAGTGCTCCAGATGCAACATTCCTGGAATTTCTCCTTGTGCTGTTATCCCAGTGTTCCCACTGCTGTTTCTGGCCAGTGAAGTTAATCTTCACTCCTACTTAAAGGCTTTATTTTCTGGCCTGAAAAGGTTTCTGCCTTCCATTGCCTGAGGACATCCAAGTGTCACCGGCAGGTGAACGGCTCCTCGGGTGGATTCTGGAATTATTCCATAGGAAAGGTTAACGGCTGTAATTTTGTACTTGGTTATTTCCATCCAATAACATAAATGATGTTTACAGAGGCGAAAAATCACTATTCATTTAACTTCTCAGAAGTGGAAGATGTAGAACAGCCCAGGTAAGTGGGGTGCCACAGATCACACAGAATCACAGAATCACAGGATGTTGGGATTGGAAGGGACCTCAAAAGATCATCCAGTCCAATCCCCCTGCCAGAGCAGGAACCTAAATGAGATCACACAGGAAGGCGTCCAGGCGGGTCTTGAATGTCTCCAGAGAAGGAGACTCCACACCCTCCCTGGGCAGCCTGTCCCAGGGCTCTGTCACCCTCACTGTAAAGAAGTTTCTTCTCAGGTTTAAGCGGAACCTCCTGTGTTCCAGCTCACACCCATTGCTCCTTGTCCTACCATTGGGCATCACTGAGAAGAGCCTGGCTCCATCCTCCTGACATTCACCCTTAACATATTTATAAACATTAATGAGGTCCCCCCTCAGTCTCCTCTTCTCCAAGCTAAAGAGCCCCAGCTCCCTCAGCCTTTCCTCAGCAGGGAGATGCTCCACTCCCTTCATCATCTTGGTGGCTCTGTGCTGGACTCTCTCAAGCAGCGACTCCCTCACACAGCGAAGCAGACTCAGAATTCAGAATAAATATGTCTCCTGAATCCAATTTCCAGTTTCTAGGTAGGAGGTATATTTTCCTCTCCCCTTCCCTTGCAGCAGAAGTTGTGTTGTGACAGTTACTAATGGATTGCGTTGTGGTTCTTAGCATCACGCAGCATAACCAGGCGATAGAACAACGAGACTTCAGTTAATTATCCATTTTGGCAAGCTGACATCGGGGAGAAGTTTATTATATGTAAATAACATTTGATTTAGTTCTGAATCACTTTCAGAGACTCCTCCTGGTTCTGGGACCTGTTGCATGGGAAGGGAATATTGTAAGGGAGATAGGAAGTGGCCGCTCTGTGGCGAAAATATGCAGCTGAAACATAATACAAACGGCAAGGTGGGATTCTAAAATACCACAATGGGAATATTTTTTCCCTATCTAAATTGTGCTCAGTTCGCAGGTAAAAGATATCTCTCCATCCAGCTAGGAAATAGTAAATAATCCCTTGGAGCAATTGAAGATTGCTTTGGAGAGACAGAGAACTGTCCATGGACTTATCCCAAAAAAGACACTTACCATCCTACATCCTCTGTCTAGGTATGGCCTGCCCTGAGCTGGTCCTGTAGCGTAAACCAAGGACCAAAATTCTGCAATTCCCAAATGGAAATACGGGGTGAGAGTTGTGGGTGGTCAGGATGCTGGAGTCAGTGGTGAAGGACTCCCACGTGCACGTGTTTGGGAAGGTGGGGAAGATCTAAAGTGTTATCTGGGGTAGTTCAATCTAATAGAAAATATTCTGTATAAAGGCTTTTGCAAACAGTGGTGGGTACTAGTCTTACATTGAGAAGATATTGAAAATGATTTAAATGACAGGCTGAAAGAGTTGGGGCTGTTCAGCCTGGAGAAGAGAAGGCTCCGGGGAGATCCTATAGCGGCCTCCCAGTGCCTGAAGGGGCTACAAGAAAGCTGGGGAAGGACTTTTCATAAGGGCAGTTAATGACAAAACAAGGGGAAATGGGTTTAAACTGAAAGAGGGGAGGTTTAGATGAGATATTAGGAAGAAGTTTTTCACTGTGAGGGTGGTGAGACACTGGAACAGGTTGACCAGAGAAGCTGTGGCTGCTCCTCCCTGGAAGTGTTGAAGGCCAGGTTGGATGAGGCTTTGAGCAACCTGGTCTAGTGGAAGGTGTCCCTGCTGCTGGCAGGGGGGTTGGAACTGGATGAGCTTTAAGGTCCCTTCCAACCCAAACCATTCCATGATTCTATGATTCTATGACAATGTAGGTTTTTACTTTTCCTGGAAATAAGTCACACTGTCCTTGCCTAAACAAAGCCTCTGCATCTTCAGTGGCAGCTTCCACTTGCCCGTGTGAAATGCAGAGTCATCAGAGTGCTTGCCCATGCGCTTGACTTTAGATTGAGTTTAGTTCACTGAAGTTTAGTTAATTAAAGTTAACTTTAGCTTAATTTTAGGCACAGGCTTACTAACCCTGCTTAAAAACTAACCAATTGACTTAATTGGGTGGCAAAGGGATGTCCTGAACGCCTGTTCTGCTGCTCACTCAAAGTTACTGGTGTAAATCCATTGTTTTTGAAGGAACATGACCTGGGTTCTTTGGTCCTTACTAAATAGACATCTGAGTTGTTGCAGGGTAAGGTTGGGTTTGGTTTTTGTTTGGGTTTTTTTTTTCTATGGGGCTTGAATTTAAGCAGAACTGTTTTTATGGGAAGTGTGATGTTGCTTGTATCGATTTGGCAACTGGGGAGATGGTGTTAGTGGGTGACCTTGAAAAATGTGATAAGTGGCAAGGGTGCTGAAAGGTTGAGGCACAAATGGGATGGCTAAAAGCATATTTATTTCTAGCCTGTGACGATAGAAAGGGGTGAAGTTCATGGGTCTCTTCTCCATAAGAAGAAGCTCCTCAGTAGCCATGGAGTACTTCCCACCACATTCTTCTCAGCTTTGCAGAGAAAATATTCACAGTTATAAGAGGGTTACGTGAAACCTGACAACAGTGAACCTGGAAGCCTTAAAAAAAAAACAAACCCCCCAAAAAAAACAAAAAAAAAAAAGAAAGAAGGGGAAATTTTAAACCTGAGACCCACATGCTGCTCTGGTTTGTGTTGAAAATGATACAGAAAGAGATTAAAAATAAATTAAAAAAAAATTCGCATGAGTAAAATTGTAAACATTATCTTACTGTGTGTGTAGCAGATGCATGTGGATGTAGTGTGTAGCAGCAGGGTAAGGAAATTACCAAACATTTCCCAACCCCATTCTGTCTGAGATGGAGCAAACATCATCCCCCGGGGTGCAGATGGTTCCTGTACTATTTAGGCTTCCATATAAATATTTCTGTTTGCCAGAATGAAGAGGAGATTTTGGCTGTTAATGATTTATTATTCTCAGCACAGTGATAATTTAGTGGTTTTCCTTGTAAATGAGCCTGAACTCTTCAAAGAAAACTGTGAGGACCAGTCCTGAGCCCTGCAAACGATCCAACTTGCTCGTGCAAAGGAGCATGGCTTGACCAGCTAATTAGAGATTAGCAGAAAAATAGAAAACATGCATAAAAAAGGACTTTATAAAATATTATTGACTGTTTTGTATTGCAAGAAACATGGCGAGGTGGATAGGAGCAGGCAGGGAATGCTTGTACGGCTCCGTGGTATTAGTGTAGCAGGGATGAGGTGTCACCTCATGGTGGATCCCAGCCAGCAAAAGGAAACGGGAAATCAGGAGACTTGGAAAGAGACACAGCAGGGGAAAAAAAAAGAAAAATAGGCTTCAGAAGTCTTCTTGCTGAAACATTTAAATAAAAGTCTTAGAGATTCTGATGTGACAGCCCTGTGCTCGAAAAGGAAGGAATCTTCCATCTCGTGCTGTCTACAAAATGTACTGGAGGTTCTGCCTAATTCTGGGGAGGCAGATAATCAGAAAAAAATGGGAAGAGAAAGTGTCATTCTTTGAGATTCCCCCAGTTCCAAGACAAATGTGAAGCCTCTGACGTTCGATAGAATCAGTGTTCTGCAACCAGGACATTTGTTGCTCTGACTGGTTAAATTAACAGCAAAAAAAAAAAAGGAAAGCAGCTGTCAGGTACAAGATTTCTGAAATATTACCAGTGGCCTGGACACCGCATGTCGATATTCCTTATTTTTCCAAGAGAATATTTACTGTGTTTCCACGTGATTCCTCCAGAAATTGATTGTTTTTCTAAAGTATTCCCAAAGCAAATAAAAGTTGGGCTCTTACTATCCTTTCCCCAGTGTATGTCCTGCTTGTGAGCATTTACATTCGCTAGCACCTGGGGTAGCCTGATGCAAATCTTTGGATAAACTTTCAAATAAAAGCAAGCGATGCATATAATTAACAAAGTGGTTGATAAAGGCTCCCCTACCTGACCCTTTAAACTAGCTGCTTTGTACTCATGAAATTTTTTTTTTTTAAAGTCAATAAATATATAAATTTGGATTATTTATATTTGCCTTCTGGGCTGCGGGGCTGCTTTGGAGTTGTAATTTTTCTCTATGATCATGGAAATTAAATAGTACTTGTTGTTGAAGTGGCATTTGAGAGTCTCAAGAAAAATCAGCTGGTTCTGAGTTAAACTTCACAAAGATACACAAGATTGTTTGGCACAATACTAAACATCGAGTATTGTAGCATTATTTCACGTTTCCCTCAATGGGAAAGTCCCAAATACATCCTGTTTTTAAGTTGTGTGTTGGAGGAATAATAGACTTCTGGTAACAGAATAATTTATAAAGTGAAGAACTGAAATTCCTCCTTCAAAGATGTGGCACTCACTTGAAGTCCTCACAATGAGCTGACATTGTTGCAGGCACAATTGGTGCTCACTGCTTTATTTATCTCTAGGACTTGCGTTAATTAGCACTTATAAATGCTTTTGAAGCATCTCATTCATAGAAGGCGTTGAGTTCCTACTGACTGCAGTGAGACTATAATTTAAAGCTACAATTTGCCTCCTTCAAGCAGACTATACTGAAGGTTTAATCTTGGATACCTTGCTTTCATAATATTTTTGTCAACTTCTTTTGGAAAAATAAATAAATAAATAAATGGTGGGTGAGTTAACAAAACTTCACAATTAAGCCACATAAATAATTGAAGAGCTTTAGCGTTTTCCTTTTGGTATTTGTGGCTCTTGAAACTAAAATATCTGGAGTCACCAAAGCTCGGGTTTGGAACAGGGGCTCAAAAGAAAGTCCTGTCTGAACTCTGCGTTATTTCAACTTTTGCAATAATTCATCTTTTACTGAACCTGAACGTAATGAATGTTTTATTTTCAGGGATTTCATGATGTGCTTGGTGTTCTCTGTCCAGTTGATTTACCCCAGGAGAGCATGGTCTGAATGAACCTGGGATGTGGTGGCTGCCTCTGCTCGGTGGCAGGAGCCAGGAGTTGCCCAGTGCCTTTGGGTCAGTTTATTT
>NW_010334916.1:18296-48665 GCF_000700745.2 Antrostomus carolinensis | reverse complement strand
CTTTGACATGTTGAATGTTATGGACATGGTTTAATCTGTCCCTGATCTACATCTTCCCCTGGCAGATATTTCTAGGTCCAAGAAGATAATTTGTGGAAGAGACCTGCTCGCACCTCTGTTCCCATTCCCGGCAGTTGGACAGGAGAGGGTCTGTGCTGACACACCGTTTGGTGCAGGAGGGGAAGGGTTTGGGGCCTGGGGATGCTGCCTGGGCTTGCGATGGTGTGGTGGTGATGACCCATGGAGGATGGTGCTGTATTTCTACCTCTGGACCTGACAAGCTGTGGGAGCTGGGTCCAGCTGTGCAGTGAGCCCTGCGGTCAGTGGGAGGTTGGATGGGATAACCTCTAGAGTTCCTGCCAGTCTCAGTTATCCTATGGAGCCAGCAAACCACCTCACCTTTGATCTCTTGGGTTGCTCCTACAGTGAAATATTTCCCCTTCTAACAACCACTGAAACATCCAAGCCCTATTTCCTGGGAATTTGGAAACAGGATGCCCTCTGGCTGTCATGTGGAAGGAAGGACTTTGGCCAAAGGCAGGGAGTGACAGAACAAGGGATGATGGCTCTGAACTGGAAGAGGGGAGATGGAGATGAGATGTGAGGAAGAAATTCTTTGGTGTGAGGGTGGTGAGACAGTGTCCCAGGTTGGCCAGAGAAGCTGTGGCTGCTCCTCCCTGGAAGTGTTGAAGGCCAGGCTGGATGAGGCTTTGAGCAACCTGGTCTAGTGGAAGGTGTCCCTGCTGCTGGCAGTGGGGTTGGGACTGGATGAGCTTTCAGGTCCCTTCCAACCCAAACCATTCTATGATTCTATGATTCTACACTAGTGGGTGAAGTTAAGGTTGGTGAGGGTTGGTTGCAAGGTACTCCCTGTGTTATAGATGTGAACTGAGAAGTGGTGATTTGCATGTTATTATATGGAATATTGGTTATCACTAAAAGACAGATCAGACTTTCACGTCTCTTGTTACCCACGAGTGAGTGTGTAAAATGTCATTGTGTTAGTTCAAAGCCGACTGGAAGTGCCATAGTTCTGTTCTGGAGTCAACCCAGAAATTAATTTGCTTGTCTGAATGCAAAACCTACCTTGTCTGGTGCCACGTGTTTTATTTACTGCTCCATCTTTTTGGAGCTCTTTGTCAATAGATTTACAAATACTGTCCCTTAGTGAGGAATTCTTCGGAAGAATTTTTTATACGGGATGTTTTCTGTTATCCTTCTACCTACTACTTAATGTGCAATGTTTATTTATTGTCGTCTGCTGTGATTGCAATAAACAATTGTAGCTGTCAGTTTCTTCTGATTAAATACCGTATTTGTTAAATAAATAAAATGATAGTAATGAACTGGGCCATTCTTTGCGCGTAATGTATGACTTTCATATTTCTGACACTTTGGAAGATATATGAAATGCTGATGTGCAAGAGAAGGCTTGTAAATCAAAGGAAGCTGGAAAAGATTCGAATCTGCTTTCTAGCAGAGGGTCATCTTTGCCATTATAAACTCTGAGGGTACTTTTGACTTCTCTCTGGGCCAAGACGTGCTGGTTTGAATAGGAAGCCGGACCCAGAGGACGTTCATTAACAGCTCGTGAAGGAAGGATTTTAAGACACATCAGCTCTCTCAGGATATGCAGAAAGATTTGTGCGCACAATTAATGGGTCAAGGTGCTGGGTCAGGATTCCATGAGGTGTCTCCATCCACGTTTCTGATGATCAGCACCCCCAGGTTGGCTTTGCTGTAATGATTAGTGATGGGTCCCAGCGGAGCCGCAATTGAGGTGCGGTGAATTTTTCCACCTCGGATCCGAATGTAGATAACGCCGCGGCACAACTGGCAGATACTGTCACGTCTGCTTTTTAATTAAACAATTGATTTTATTTTCATGCAAATTGAGCTGTGTTATCCGGGTGGTTGAGGCTGCAGATTTCTCTGTCGATGGAAGCAACGTGTTAAGTTTGGTTGCAGGAGGTGTTACGGCAGCAAAGCTTTTCCAAGAGCTTCCTCGCAGCAGAGCTCAGCAATTCCCACCGATTCAGTAATTCATGTGCGAGCTGTTCTCACACCTCCTCTTCATTTTATTCTCACTATTCCGCAGAGCAACCTTATCTCCACCTATCAATTATTGTGGGATTAATTTATATCACCCTGTATATCTCTCTTACTTTGCTGTTTTGTCGCATGCTTACTTAAAATATGTCAACGTCCCTGAGCCGGTTGCTATAAAATGAGGCCAGAACTGAACATCGCAGGTTTATTTATGTGCTAACACCACAGCAGAGGGTTTGTTGGGTTGGTTTGTTGCCTTTTTTTTTTTTTTTTTTGAGAGGGTTTAAATAATGAACAAAAATAAGATTTAAAAAAGTTGTCAGAAGAGTACCCAGAGATACTGTGCAAACAGGAAGCGTTTTGATTATGTTCGCTGGTGCAAAATTAGTAAAGAGTTTGAAATCGTCTTGTGCTTACAGATTCCATTGTTTTCAAAGAATAATTCCATCTATTTTAACATTTTCAAGTATAATTCCATTGGTAATAGCTCTTCCTTTGATTGTGAACTCTGCTAATTGAAAGGTGTGGTACAGTGTCTGTTTTGGCAGTTATGCTTATATCTTTTGTTTAAAAACTCAAAGTGTTGGCTTTCCTGTCCAGCCTTCCTTAGTATTTTCTGTTTTGGTGATGTGATGACAGACTTACAGTGTGTTTCCTTGTGTGTATGGTAACAGATGTTTATGTGAATAACAGACTTTTTTATGAAGGCACACACTTTATAGCCAAATACTAATTAAAAATAATTGCATGTAAGCATTTTTGTTTATTCCCCGTTGTGCATCTTTAATCATTTGAAATCACCTGCAGTTGAAAACTGAGGCAAAGATTTGATACTGCAATTATAAGAGGCCATCTGACTCTGTATTAGAAAGGAACAGCAACATATTTGAAGAGGAAATTATTACAAAAAGAGTATGAGAATGCCTGCCCTCTCTGAATTTGCTTTTATACAGGATGAAAAAAATACCAATGCATTATTTTTGTTAAACTAATAGGAGTTTAAGGTATCTTATCTGCCGAAACAATCGATTCTTGACTGACATCCTGTTCAGGACATATTCTGTGCACTAATAAGCTCATTACAAATATATTTTAATGAGACGTGTAACAGATGGTTCAGAGTAAATACGGGCAGTAGTACTTTTTAAAGAATAGAAAAAAAAACACAGGTTCTTTTTTGAGGACTCAGCATCTCAGTTTGGATGTTCTCAATAGCTGATGGAGGTAAGCAAAGTGGAAATTACTTGTCGAAGGCACTTGAAATCATGAAAGAAGTAAGAAACTGAACAAAACAAAAAGCTCCCAGCAAAGCCAGAGTTGGCAGAACTGGATGTGTTCAATAGAGGCTCATCAATACTGAAGTGAAAGGGACATTTCATTTTCATAGAATCATAGAATGGTTTGGGTTGGAAGGGACCTTAAACATCATCCAGTTCCAACCCCCCTGCCAGCAGCAGGGACACCTTCCACTAGACCAGGTGGTCTAGTGGTCGAACCATTTTCTCATGGTTTGACAATTATCTTCATGCATAAGCCAGGTAGAGTCTCATTTTAGATCCTGCCTGTCACTGACTTGGCACGTGGGTGAAAGGCCACAAGAATTCAGTTGCACTCCCTGCACTTTGGGTAGGTTTGGATCAGATCCATAACACAAATTAAAATTAAAAATGGACCTTAATTGGCTCAATTTGCTCTGCACAGCACAACGCTTGGAAGGACAATGAAGGATCCCTCTTCCCAGAGTAGGGATCCTGCCAGTGGGCAGCCTGAAGCCACTGCAGTCGCTGGTAGCTCCATCCATGGTTGTGTTTCAAGATGTGCTTTCCTGGCTGGGCTGGAGGCAGGAATTGCTGCCTGATCTGCTGCAAGCTTTAACTATCCCATAAATGACATAGGATGTTCACAAAGAATACAGCAAGTCCTGTTACTAACGTATAAATCCATTGGTGAAGTCATGAGGTGAACCATCAGGACATGTAGGTGATGGTTCTGGTTCAGCATGTTTTATTTCTTGTTTTCACAGAGGAGTGAATGGGAATGGTTGATCAAGCCCGTCGTTTGAATGTTCCCAGTGAAAGGAATTGCTTTGCACCTCTGTTCTCACAGGGAGGAAAGGCTGGTGAGGGGGGGAAATGGAGTAATTGAGGTAAGATTCATCGTCATCCCTTCTTGACTTTGCCTTTTACTTGGAGAGGACCTCCATGAGACATGAAATACGGTTTGTTTTGTTTAGTTTTGTTTTTTAAAAAGGAAAGAACTCCAAGTATTATGCAGCCTGGTGTATTAGTTTTCACTATTCAGCTAAAGATGAGAACAGAGGGGGACATCCTTTCAGCGTCATGGTCAGTAGATAGGTGAGGGTTGGCTGGAATGCTCTTGCTGTCTCTTCTGGGTTTGCAGTTTTGGGATTGTCTCTGCTCCAGGGTTGCTCTACGGGAACAGACCGGGCATTAGGCAGTGGGTGTTGAGCAGCTGCACTGTACATCATCCATTTGTATATTCTGTTATTAATATTATAATTGTTATTATAATAATTATTTTAATTTTATTTTATTTCACTTATTAGATTGTTTTTATCTCAGCCTAAGACTCTTCCTACCTTTACCCTGAAATTCTCCCAGGGTGAGAGCGAGGTGGGGGAGAGCGAGCGAGCGGCTGCGTGGTATTTGGCTGCCAACTGGGTTAAACCACAACAACAACTTTGTTAGAGGTAAGTGTTGTTTTCAAGCTTCAAGTGCCAGCTTTGGCTTTGTGTCAGGTCTGCTCTTGGGACACTTTTCAGGGACAGCATCAAAGCTGGACCCTTGAGAACATCACAGAGAAGCTGGTTTGGGGAGCAAAGGGAAAGCGCAGCTGCCATCCCGGTGTCGTGCGTTGGTTGCTGGCGTGAAGGCTGCCAGGTGGAGGATGTTGTACCAGCTCAGGTGCCCAAGTCCATCCCACCTTCATTGCTTCCTTGTGTTGGGATGGAGTCATCCCTGCATCAGCGGTCACCAGAAGCTCAGCAGAAACCAGAGGTGGCTTGTGGCATCATCAGGGGCAGGTGGGGGGACACAGGGCAAAGAGGAGGGAACCTGACAAAGTGTCAGATATAAAGGATAAATTAAAATAATGGAGCTGCTGCTGTTGCAGCAGTAGCTTTAGTGGTGTTTGGGAGTTAGATGGAAGTTTTGGTATATTGGGTATATTTAGGAATTAGCAGGAGCTGAAGAGTGTAACGCCTAGCTAAACCCAGTACAGCTGGGGTGCTTAATAAAAGAATATTTGACTTTACGGTAATTAAAATCCCAAGGACTTGACAGCACCCCCCAAAAGATTAATTGCAGGGAAAGTCTGTGTTTTTAACACTTGTGATTTATACCTTCCTACTTTTTCAAAAGCAACAAGTGTTTTTTCCCCAGCCAGGCCAGGGCTTACAGGCTTCTCCACGCCATGAACAAAATTTGGTTGCCCATTCTGAGATCTTGTGAGGATCTCAGGTGTGGAAGAGAAACTGGAAAAATCCCAGACACAGGCTGTGGGAGCTGACTCCGTGTTTGCTCCGTGCTTTTAACCACGTCTTGTTATTTAGTAAAGCAGATACCAACCTCCTTCCCCTCCGAGAAGGGGGGAGATGAATGAATAGATCCTGGAGAAACTTCAAGTGTGTTTTTTTTCCCCTGTTTGTCGCAGTTTCAGGAAGAAGAGGATACTCTGAAATTAAAAAAAATGACCTCAGAAGGGAGTAAAATTAGAAGGATAAGTGCCAGGAATGTGCCTTCAGTCCTGTGAAAGAATGCTGTATGGGAATTATTTCACATCTGGTTTGTATTCCATTGGAAAACACAGGTGCTCAGCCCCAGCGAAAATTAGAACTAAAAAATCACTATTCAATTTGAAAGATGATAGAATACACGGGGGAGAAGGCAAGGAGTCAGATCCCAGGGAGGGACTGTGCTCAAGGAGGGATTAGGAGGTGCTGAGCTTTTTGCAAAGGTGATGGTTGCTACTGGGGAGGGAAACTGGGAGGGACTGGTGTGCAGTGTGCTGGGAACACGCTGAAGGTGATGGAGGTGGTGGAATGCATTGGTCACTTCTTCCACCAAGAGCTCTTCATTGAAGGCGATGATAATAACACAATTTTCTACCTATCACAGATGGGAGGTGCGACATAAATTATTATTTGAGGTTTCAGCACGTGACTCCAACTTGACCTGCATTTCATTGGTAAAGGTGGTGAAGGAACCATTTGAAGGAAGATGTACTTTGGGGCACTTGCATCTCTCAAGAAGACAGTATTGACAACATTTCTAAAGACCTTTGGAAAAAAAATGTTGAAACGATGTGGTCTAATATCTGTTCCTTGCCTAGATCACATCTTACAAATTCTGCGTCTTTCTCCAGTTACATCACATATTTCATTATTTGTTTTGCAATACAGCAAATATGGTAATGGATAAATGCTGGAAAAATACAAGTATCCACAGAAAAAAGGAGCCTTATTTAAATGCTTCAAGAGTGATATAATGAAAATGTCTGACCCAGCAATATTCAAAAGTTTTTCTAATTTATTTATCTGTGTTTGAGCAGACCTTTGAGATTTTTAACCACCCCGAATGTGGTTTTCTGCTTTATTTTTGTATCTTGAGGGAATAAATTGCCCTTTGAAGGAAAGCTGAACTCTTCTCCAGCTAAGCACTTGGATTGGTCACAGGTTGCGAAAAAGTTCACTTCATAGAATATTTTGAGTGAAGTAGTTGTTACACCAGAAGTACAGGAGTGGCACCAGATATTGTTAACTCATTTCTGTAGCAATAATTACCATTGATTCTTATTTTCTATTTTTTTTTTCCTTAGGAAGAAAAACATGAGAATGGTGGAAACCATTGCACAAATGAGAAAACGATATTTTTAGTTCCAATTTCGGCTTCCCTTTCTGCTTTGAAATTTGCAAACCCCTTGGGATTACATGAGAGTTTAGGTGCGTTTCAGCTGTAAATTGGGTGGTGTGGGGTTCGCAGTATTTTGTACCAGGTTATGACAGCTTTGCACATATTGCTGCCTTTGTCTTTTGCTCATGTTTATTTGACGCATTAGTTATTTTCAGAACGTAATAAAACCTGTTTTAAGTGTGTATTGTTTCTTGCAATATTAAGACTTATTTTTTTTTATGAAGCAGAATTTCATAACTTTCATTCATTTTTAAATTTTCAGTCTTTCAGAGGAGGCCTGGCTTGTTTTATGCACCATGTGGGTCTCAGCTGACGATCTCTATTTCAGGTTTATTCCCATTTTTGCATGTGGTTACGTAGCTGTTCCAGCTGTACAGGGCATCACACACTCCTTTTATTTTTTCTACCATGTTTCAGACCAGGTTTGATGCAATCCCAGTCATTTAATGTCCATCTCCATCACACATCTGATACTAACAAAGCTGGTAGTGATAGCACCCAACAAGACCATGGTCATCCCACCAACCCAGTCCCCTCTTGAGTATTCAAAGATAATTTGCTGCTCTCCATGCTGAGTTTCATTTCTTTTTCCATCAACTTTGAACTCAAGCACCCAACTTTATCGAAGAGTCTCTGATTGCCAAGAAATCTGTGGAGAAATGTGACGCTGTGGAATATGTTTTTATTCTGATAGAAATAAAATTTTGACTAGAATTACATTTCTGGTGAATAACGGTGGGATGCAAGATTGATGATTAAATCATTTGCTTTTACTGTTGTACATTAAAAAGTACTAGAAACTAATGTAATTGTTTTTACAGTAAACGTTTAATCTTTATTCGTGAAGTAGTTATTTATGTTTGACGGATGAACAGCGGTGCGTGTGGATCTGTTTGGCAATCACAGAAGGAAAAGACATTTCACGTCATCCATCCGACAGCTCTGCTGGGACTGACTGGAGGGGCACTTCCACTCCTTCCACTGGGAGACTGATGCTCAACCCTGTGTTTTATTTCTACTTTATTTTTTTGCAGTTCTAATTTCATTAAACTGATGTCAGGAAATAACTGCAGCTTTAATTATTCGCTTCTTTTGATTAACTATCTTAAAATAAACATTATGCTACTCTTTCCATTCCTTTCCTTTTTTTCATTACTTATCCAACTCGCGCTGTTCATTAATCTTGGGGTTTTTCCATGACACCCTAATGGCTCCTGCTGCCCAGCAATCATTATCTCAGTGCCACTTGTCACTGGCTTTTCTATCCATCAGCCCCACTCATCTGTCAGGGCTGTGGGTCTGCAACGGCACCATCCGGGGAGCGCCAGGCCCCCCTCCAACTCCTCCTGCCCAGATGCACTAAAAATCCCCCAGATCCTCAATTTCTCATCCTTGGGCTCTAAGTTGGTATTTGTTCTCGTATATTGTCACGTCACACCATGTGGCAGGACACTGACAGCAGGGATCCGGCCAGATCCATAAAATCAAGGTTTGAGGGGACAAAAATACAGATTGCAGCCCAACGGGGCCAGGTGATGAGCAGGTACAGAGCCAACTTTGCTGATGTTTGACTTCAACTTGTGTTTCACTTCAACTTTGCTGGTGTTTCACTTCTGCCACCCTTCTGGCTAAGGCTTGCTAGGTTTGACTGTAATCTTCCAATTCTTGTGCACCTCAGATAGATACTCAAAAAACTGGAAAGCTGGTCACTGAATTCCCTGAGATGAGCATAAATGTATGTTCATGTATATAAATACAGTGGGGTTTTTTTATTCTTTTGGGCAATACCAACTCATATTTCCAAAGTGGTCTCCAAGACCACGAAGGGTAGAAAACTTTTCCTAAAGTAAAAGCTGTAACCCTGAATTAACACCATTCCCAAAAACTCAGACTCCCAAATAGAAAATATTGTGAAAGCTGGTTATAAACCCACGAGCAGCTCCAGGAAGAAGGACTTTGCAAGATCTCCTCTCCTGCCCTCTCCAGAGCCATTGAAATGCAAGACACTGATGTTTATTCTACTTGTAGACCTCACTACAAGCTCCACCATTGAGTCATGACATCTCCCAACTTCACAGACAATGAAGAAATCCCATTGCCTTGCAGAGGGCTTTTGCACTGTCTAAAGGGAAACTTCATTCTTATCCACAGAGAAAGTGCCAACAAAGTCTGTGGGTGGAGGACATCAAGGGAAATTCAACCCTCTCCTTGACCACCCATTCAAATTCCACCACAAAACCCATTTCCATCTTGTCTCGTGCTTCTTCAACACTCCTGTTGAACATGCTATTAACAATTTGTGTAAGTCTCTTGCCCGGAATATTACTGCTCCACCAGACTGTTGACTCCAATTTCATAAATGTGTAAGAAGTGAGCAAATTAAGTAGTATGAACTATGACAGTCCTCTGACACTGACGGTGTAGTGTACTGGCCCACACATGCTGTACAGCATAATGATTACATTACAATCTTGTGATATTATTCAAAATGACTTCAGATAAATGAATGATAAACTAGGGGTTATGCTTCCTTTATTACAGGGCTGATAAGGTAGCTAATCAGTGTCCAAGTATATGTCATTACATAAATTATGAACCAGGGTTTGATGTGTATTCCCAAAGAGCCGGAGCCCGAGTGTCATCTGGTATAAGTCTGCAGCCTGAAAAATGAATTCTGAAAACAACAGTCATTTTTGTTCTAACTGTATTAATAAATTACTAATAAATAACCTTAAAAGGTTGAGAGAGACTCTTTTAATCTCTTAGCAGAATTTCATACTGACTAATCCTACATTTTCTTTCAAAGATTAACTTTCCATACAAGGATTTGAACCTTCATGCCCCCTCTAAAGGAATGATCTTTTGACAGCTCTGAAAAGAATAAATAAAGTGTACAGATTGCTCTTCTCCTGCCTGGAATAAACTCCTTCCGCTTTGGAAAGCCTAATGGAAGGACTGGAGCTGCTGTCGAGCCTCTCGGCAAACCACTGGCTGGTTTTGTCAGCTGGTGCACACGGATGCTGCCCATCATTGTCTTCTTCTCGGGGTGGATGGACCATGATGGAAAGGTGACTCCTGCTGTAACCTCCTCCTGCAAACTGACACATCCTCTTGTTTACACCGAAATATCACTGAGGTGAACTGACCCAGCAAGAACTTTGCTGACTGCAACGTTTTACTAAAACCTCTTTGCCCAGACATGGTATTTTCAGCAAAGAGCAAATGAACTGACTCTCTAGTGCTCCAGGTATTATTTACATGGAGTAGGAGGTCTTCAGCTGGTCTGCTCTCTGGGTAGTCAAACAAAGCATTAAAAATAGATATTATTTTTAAAGTAATAATAATATATGCTTGGTTTAGATGTTTTGATTACACACTTTTCTGAAAAAAAAAAAAAAGCAAAATCCTATGACTCAAGAAAAATGTAAGTTTTTCTAAGAAATTTTTAAAAATGAAGAGGCAATTTTTAATTTTTCTTCACAGTGAAGACTGTTTAGGCAAGGGGGGGGGAAATGTCTCTTTTTTGTAGGATAGCTGCTTTCTGTCAAAGGCACTTTTTGAAGGTCTTTGACCAGCCTTGTTGGCTGCTGTATGTTGTCCACACACTTCAGAAATGCTGAGAGTTGGGGGACTGACATTTGGCTTCGGTTGCACGTACACAAATCCAGTCTGCTCAAGTCTACGTGTCTGACAAGACTTCAAGGTTGAGTTCATCTTAACTGCAACTGAACTGAGCACATTCGAGTGAAGATTGACTTACAGAGCACTCGGATTTACAGATACTACCAGTAATGTTTACATAGTTCTCTCGGTGTTTCAACCGTAATCCTATTGCTATCAGAATTCACTTTAAACCTTATTTTTAATTTATTTGCTGAAATATAGTTGGAAAGTCACTTGTGACTTGTATAAGCACAAGAGAAAGAAATGGGGCTTTTCCTTTCATAGTTGCCAAGGTGTGTGCTCTCTATGTAAATTGTAGCTACTCCTGTGGTGGCCACAGGCACGGCTGAGGTGTATGATGAGGGTGTTGGAATAACCTAATTATATATTTTGCTTCGACATAACTTGTCCAATATGCCTCAGCTGCATTAGCAGTGGAGAGGTTGGTTGTGGCCACCTTGTTCTTGGAGTTCAGCCTTGGTGGCTTCTACAGCAGCTGGAATTAAGAATGTTAGACCTGCTGTTCATGACCATCTCCTTGCTTCATCATGCTCCAGCTGCCCCCGTCTCTGAATTTTCCTGACATGCCTGTAGCCCACCCCTTCCAGGGAAGAACCTGCACAGGAAGCTGTGTTTCTGATTCTGGCCACTTTCTGCTGGCAAGAGGTTCTAGCACAGCAGAGGAGAAGCCACTGGCTCTCTGTGCCTATTCTCAGACCAATATGTGCCAGGTATCAGCGTCAAATTGCTTTTGGAGAAGCTGTCCCAATATCTGCAGCTAGGACTAAGGCAATAATGGAAAGAATTTTCAAAGAACAGCTCAAAGCATCCTTTAACGAAGAAGGACAATGTCATAATGGGCATAGGAAATAATTAGTTGCTCTGAAATCTCAATAAAAGGGTTCATGTGCATCCAAAACTGGATAGGAACCTTCACAGGTTTTACTAAGCGTAATGAAAGCATCTTCAGGGAGCAACTTGTATTTCTACCTCTAAACTCTGGTTGAGATGCATCAGTCTTCCCAAAGTTGGACACCCAGATGAGATTCTGGCAGGTACCTCTCATCACAGCATCGGCATTGCAGACAACATTGCTCTGTCCAAGACTTTCTTTCTATTTTTTGCCATTTGCCTCATTGTACTAAAGACCCTGTACTTCAACACCTGAAGAAATAAACAAATAGGAAATTGAATCCTTTCTCTGGGCTTTCTGGTGATTCCATCTTTCATCATTTCAACTGAAACTCTCTTAGCTCTGACTTTGTGTTGTAGTTTGTGTACGACTCTACATGGTCCAGAAATAGGAGAGTGGACCAGGAATGAAGAAATTTGGTGTTTCCTTGTGAATCTACTGCAAACCAAGTCTGTGATCTTGGGTAAACCTCAGCCCATGCCCATGTGTGCCCATTAGAGTGAACAGCAGACGAGGATCTTCCTTGACTGTTGCTGGTGGCACGTGCTGCAGAAGCCAGCACCAGTCCTGGTTTTGGCTTTGAGCTTGGCTCTTGCAGGCTTGATGTTTAAAATAAAAATCCATTAATTTATTAATGAATCAGATTTGGTCTGCAACTGTTGGTCTGCAAAGATGGAGTGGTACAGTGCTACTTTTAGAGTCACTTTTCATAGAAGAACTTGCATTTAATATTTTCAAATTATTTTCATTGTTTATGGTACAAAAATAAAAGCACAAGGAATCTCATAAAAAAAAAAATAATCTTTCAATATTGCTCTTCCAGTCTTTAAAAAAATACAACATCAATTCTTCCCGGGAGTTGTTTCTTTTGCGACAGCGCTCGGTTGTTCTAATTTGCATCAGAGAGACAAGGAGTTACAGAGAATTACACAGGATATGGTACCAGCCCTCAAGAGCTTGCTGTCTAATTGAAATCTAGACGAAACAAGTGAAATGGAAGAAGACAAAGAGGGCAAGAGTAACAGTCATCAGATGATGCCATATGCTCTCGGAGATCTAAACCGGATGGCTCTGAATCATCTGAAAGTACTATTAAAATTTAATTCATTAAACGCTGTACACCCTGGTTACTCCTCAACCATCAACAATTTGTCCACTTTTTTGTAGCTGTCATAACTGTCTCGGAGACTGATGAGATCTGAATGTTTTGAATAAACATCTAAATTGTGCATGTTTACAAAAATCAAATCCCAAAGTACGCCGCGTGCTCTGATCATTAGTGAGAACTCATCAGCCGTAAGTGAGAAATCAGTTCCTCCACTCAAGCTCTTCAAAAAGCCTCTCTTCAGGAAAAAAAGAGCAGCAGAAAGTGAAAATTGACCTTAACCAACACAGAAATAGGTTCTGAAACCAGCAACAGCTTTTTGGAGATCACAGTGATGAAGAATGAGGGTCCCTGAGAGCCCCTTTCCCATGTCCCTGTCTTCTCCTTGCTGGGAGTCTCTGGAACTTGATATTCATCAAATGAAAAAAAAATGTTTCAGGGAAACTCAGAGGAGGGAAAAAACACAGCTTGAATGGATTACCTGTTTGTGAGCCACATGTTTCTACAAGAATTTAAATCCTGAGTTACAACTTTCCCTTTTCCACTCCAATCCCCTGAAGCATCCTACCTAAAGCCGCGGCATATCTTGCTGAATGTGGCTTTGGCCATGGTAGCCCCATGGAGCACAGGGTGTTGGGGTCTGGAGGTGGATGTTTGCATGGTTCATGATCTCCACCACCTCCAGCATGGGCACCAGGATGAGCTCATGGCCATGGAAAGGGGCTGCAGTGTGGAGACATCAAGGGAGATCTTTGCATCTGGGTCAATGGTGGACATGGTCACCAGGTGAAAGCATTTGCTCAAGGGCTGGGCTGGTGGATTTGTTACAAGTTTCCTGGTTTTTAGGGCCAAAGCATCATTTTGCTTCACAAAATCAGAGTGTGTGGTCCTCACACGAATGTTGTACAGGGCTGTGCATGGGATGATGACCTTACACATGTCTTCAGCAATGTGAGGATGTCCCACCAGCTGTGGGCACCCTGGGCCCCTGCAGTTGGGTTTCCATGTCCTAAAGGCATCATAGGAGATCTTTGACTATTGAATCCAGCTGTAGACTGAGAACTCCAAGCAGGATCTTTATCAAAGAGCTTTTAACAAAGAAAATGCAAACCAATTTCTTTATCATCTAAAACGAGGTGGGGCTGTTTGAAAGCAGAACAATTTGTTCTTGTGGACGATCTCAGGAACTGAACTGGGTGTACATCCTATTCTCAGTTGCTTCATACTCATATTAATAACAATTAATTATCATTTTATCCTGGTATAACTATGTTGACTGAAATAGAGTCACACAAGGGATTAATTTGGTCCAGTCTAGTTTTCCATCATTGCATTTCTCGCCTGTGTTGTTTTTTTTTCTTTTCAAAGCGTTATTATAATAAATTAATTTGAAAATTGTTAATTGTTCAATTGTTAATTGAAAAGTTAATCTTATTCTCCAGATTCTCCAAACATAAAACCTCTGATTCTTCTCAGCAAATATTTACAGCCCGGGACTTGGGCAGTAAGTGAGTGTGCAGCCGTCAGAGCTGCAGTAAAATTGGAGGACAGTAGCAATTTTTAAAACCAAACACGGTGTTTACAAAGTCTGTTGCACACAATGGACAATATTGTAAAAGAAAAAATATAATACATGTGTACAATAAGGGGGAAACAAACACCTTTTCATTTTTTATTTTCGTGACTGGTATAGAAGGTTCTAAAAAGGATTTTTTCTTTTTCTTTTTCTTTTTTTCCTTTGCGAAGAAAGCGCTGCAGATTTACAATATTGTATTCTGCCGTATACATTTGCTAACAAAAAATACCACTACTGTATCCACACCAGTGACAAATCTGCCAGCAAGTGACTAGTTGATATGCCTTTTTATTACTGCAGCTGCCTTGTTTTTTCTAGTCAAAATAAAAGAAAATCACAGGATCCTTAAAATAATAGCTGACAGCAGGTAGTTACTGAGAAATGCATGTCCCTGGCTCTTAACTTTGTAGCATCCATCCAGATGGCAGATTAGAGGCTGGGATCTGCAGGTTGGTGACAAATACACGGGTAATAGCATTCAGCTTGCCTAACTGTAAAAGTGAATTCACTATTCCTCTTTGATTGTAGACCTGACATGTCAGATGAGAGGCGGCTCTGGAAGAAGCTGCCAAAGCAATAGCACAAATAAATGCCAGACACAAGCGGCGCTTGATGTAGGATTACAAACACCGCGCCGATCATCAATTCAGATTTAGCTGATATGTAAAGGCAGCGGCGGTGCTACGGCAGGCAAGCGGGTACCTGGGTATGGTTACAAGGATCAGGTGGTCTCTGAGGACTTCTCCTCATGACACCACCGTGTCATGGGTTTGGCCATGAGAAAACAACCCTCCTGGAATTGCACTCGCCATGGGATGTTTAGGAATCACCACCTGATTTGTCCCTCTGCCCTTCTCCTGTTATCCATCACTTGACCTCAGAGCAGCCCTGATCTATCTCCTTCCCTCTCACTCTGTTTATTTTATTATTTTTCCCCCTCTTTCTTTCTTTTCCTGAGGTGCTCGAGAGTGTCCAGAGAAGGGCAACGGAGCTGGGGAAGGGTCTGGAGCACAAGTGTGCTGAGTTCCCTTGTGGCTGAGGGAACTGGGGTTGTTGAGCCTGGAGAAAAGGAGGCTGAGGGGAGACCTTCTGGCTCTGCCAAGTCCCTGAAAGGAGGGTGGAGAGAGGGGGTGTCAGTCTCTTCTCCCAGGTAACAAGGGACAGGACAAGAGGAGATAACCTGGAGTTGTGCCAGGGGAGGTTTAGATTGGATATGAGGAACAACTTCTTCATTGAAAGGGCAGTCAAGCATTGGATCAGGCTGCCCAGGGAATGGTGGAGTCACCTTCCCTGGTGGGAATTAACAGACGGGCAGACGAGGTGCTCAGGGACATGGTTTAGAGGTGGAATTGTCAGTGTTGGGTTTATGGTTGGACTCGATGACCTCAAAGGTCTTTTCCAACCACTATGATTCTATGATTCTATGATTCTATGATTCTATGATTCTATGATTCTATGATTCTATGATTCTGTGATTCTAATAACAAAAACAAACTCAGAAAAGAGGTGGTGACACCTTGGTGCTAATCTCTTAATGCCTGGGGACTCTTAAAATTGGCCTTTGCATGGGGAAAGTCTTCCAGCAGCTCAATTACTCCAGCCAATAATTAGCAGCGCACACCAGCTGAGGGTCTCAGGGCTGAGCCTTGCCCTCTGCATTAGTTACAGGACAGAAATCACGTGTCGAGGGAGTTTTCCATTGTCATTGCATGGAAGCAATCCTGCTAGGACCAGAAATGATGGTCTCTAGGACTTCCCATGGTCTCAGGGTGACTGAAACTCAGGACTCTTGTGCTTTCATTGCTGGTGTTGGGAAGAAGATGCTGAAAAAGGCAGAAGAAGGTCCTGTACTCTGTGGTGGGAGGAACTTTATCTCAGTATTCCTATGCCACCACTTTTGCTGGTAACACGCTGCCATTTTATCAATATAAAAATTCAGTGCCTCTTTGTCATCTTTACACATCTTATTTTTTTGATGTAGATGAGGAGTGACACGATTGGTGGTGTTTGGAAAGATGCAGGTGGAGAAAGTCTTTACCATATAATTATTTACAACTCAGGGTTTCATGTTCATAGTTGTCCTCAAACTCCAGCCTGTGCTTTCTTTGCTAGGAATAAAGCACTATCCATTGAAGGTAGCTTTTTAAAAAATAAAGGTTCTGTAAATCTCAGGAAATCCGACTTCATATATGGATTTGGTCAACAAGTGTATGCAAGATAACATGAAATACCATGCAGCAGAATAAAAACCTGTTTAAATAGGACAAATAAGTAAATATGCCTACTGATTTTTGTTTCTAAAATGTCTATTTGTATTTTGCCTCGACTTGCAACATCCACTCTTCTTGCACAGATCCTTTCTACCACTGCTTTTGCTCATTTGTCACTATTTTATTATTTATTTGACAAATCCCATTGGAAAGCCAAATACAAGAAAGACAACGAAAGGATCGTGTAAAAAACTGCTGACTAATATTTTCCAAAAATCAAGATCCCTCTGACCTGGTTGTAGATGAATGAGCTGAGCAGATCGTGTGGCTATGACTTGTATCCCCAAAGAAGTAATGTTCCTGCTGTGTCCCCTCTCTAGCAGGACCTCAGCTCTGCCAGTCTGTCTTCCCAGGGTGCGAGAGTCTCAGTGCTGATGGCTAAATCCTGCCTGACATTGCACAGATTTGAGGTTGAATTCTGGCTTATAGAATCATAGAATGGTTTGGATTGGAAGGGACCTTAAAGATCATCCAGTTCCAACCCCCCTGCCATCAGCAGGGACATCTGCAGGGCTTAGTTCAGGGGATTTTAAACAGTGTAAACAGAAGCAGAATTTGGCCTAACTCTGTCATCTCTGCTCAAAATTCAAGCTCAGGCAGAGGAGAATATGCTTTTTTAAAAAAATTTCTCTAATATTTTTTTAATTTATTTTTTAATTAAACTCTTCCCGATCTGAGAGACTTTGTAGATCAAGCATACCTGCAGTTTCATCCAGGTCCCTATCAAATTACTCTGTGCCACTGCAGTGAAAACCCAGGATTAATCTATGTAGAACAACAAATTGAAAAGTAATATGAGAATGTCGAAATCTGGGGGCTTTTTAAAGAGAATACAGGTGAGTAATGAGATTATCTATTGGTTTCTTGCATTGATCAAGTTTTAGTGCTTCTCTTAATTTGCCCTGATATTTAAAATTCGCCAGCTCTCTCTTCTTGAGACGCCCTATGTCAGCAGTGCTGGTCTGGCAACACTCACCCATCTCCCTTTAATATCCACAAGAAGTTTCTTCACTGGAGATCTACTTTTTTCATACCTGATTTATTACCCACACCTCTCCATGTTATTGCATCAATTTTTTGCTAAATGATACTGATGCTCAAATAATTTTGTTTACCAGCTAGTCATCTAATCGTTGCTTTACATAATCGTATTTATATTAAGTAGATAGGAACAATTAACTTTGTTTTAAGTGTAGTTATTTGAAATACAGTAGTGGTAATATCTGCCAGAAGCAAATAAACATATTAGCAGGAAATGCTTAAATGATCTGGATAACCCTATGAGCCAGCATAGCAGGTGGTAATATCCTGTTTTTAAATTACATTTCAGCAAGTGAACATAATAAATCCTCTTGTGTTATATATTTCGCTGGTAGCAACTTATACTCACATTATTCTATTTGACCTCATTACTGCTAATCATTATCACATTTTTAATAGCTGCCACAGTGAGTGAAACAGTTAATACAGTATTTCTTGCCGAAAGAGAGCCTGTCAGGTTATTGATGACAAATTAAAATTAATAAAGAAGATCTGTGTTGAATTTGAGGGAATGGAATAACTGCGAGCATCCAGATGATTGGAAAGGCCTCTGGGGTACTCTGTGAAGAGTAATGTTTTTGGTGTACGTGTATTGTCTTGAAAGGAACGCTAAAACTGCCAAATCTCTGCTTTTGCCTGGAAGACTTCCTGAAATAGGAGCTGTATTCTTTTGGCCCTCATCAGATGTAATTTATCCCTGGGAGAGTTATTTCCCGCTCTGTACACCTCCGCTCGGTGCTGTAATAACAGCCACTTGCTGGGGCTCCACGTTTTTATTTACCTCGCTGAGCATCTTGACAAGAACCATCAGAGGCAGGTCCGGATGAGGCAGTAAATAAGTAAAAGTCCAAGAGTGAATTCCTGCTCTGGCTCTTTGCTGAAAATTTCACCTCTTGCTATTTATTTAAAACTTTTGGTGGCTGTACAATCCCTCCTAGGAATCATCGCTACTCAATGTCCGGGTGTCCTCCCTCGCCGCGGAGGTGACGACGGGTACCAGGCGTTAACTAACTGGGCTTGATGAAGAATTAATGCATTTACATATCTTCCAAAAGCTCCTGCTCCCCTTTAAAGAGCAGTGTTTATTAGAGGTGAGGGCTCCGTGGGGACGGGGCAGCTGCATGGCCATTGGGGAGGGCAGTTCAAGGCCATCCCGAGGTCCTGAATTAATTGAACATGGCCGTATTAAGCTCAGTCCTTAGCAGACAGTAGTCCACACCGCAGAATCACCAGACATAATTTTGACTGTGCCCAGGAGGCATACCAGAGAGACTGAATTATCTCTTACCAAAAGAGAAAGTAGTCCTTTGAGGTCAACGGTGGAGGTCGTCGGTGGGTCAGGGCAGAGAAACACCAACGTGAGATCTGCCCTAAAAAAGAGAGAAAAAATAAAATAATGGTCCAATTACCGCCCGTAAGCAAGTCATGCAGAATTTCTTCACACAAAGGAGGTTTTCTATTTGGAATAGAGAAGGAAATGGCAGACAGTAACAAAAGTAGCATCACAGGGAGGTACTCGCATGAATTTTTTGGAAAGGAAAATAGAAGGTGCCGCTGTTAATTGCTTGGGAGCCGTTAAACTGCAAAAGTGCTGTGTAGTTAGGTATATTCTCAGAGTATGAAACAAAGCTCTGGTGGATCATACGCTCTCCTGGTCTGTTATATTAATATGCTTTGTGTACAGAATCACCATGTCTGAACTTGAAAAGCATCACTTAAATGAGGAGTGGTCAAAAAGAAGGTTGTTTCTTTTAGGAGTTATTTAGAATGGGTCTCGTTTGGAGGAGAAATAAAGTGGCATTATGGGCTTGAATTGTAGAAAACTGGAGCAAATTCAAGAGCTATGGAGTCAGCCTGAAGGTTCAACCACAGCAACCCCTTCCTCCACTGCCATCTCAAGACACCTGCTCCTCGTTGAGTCCCGATGCCCAGCGAACGGCTCTGCAATTAAAAGATGTCAGGCATTTAGAGCTCTGCCTGCACCTAGAAACACATCTTTTCACTTGGGATTCACGGGCACCAAGAGCCTTGGCACTGAGGGTAAAACTTTGTGCAGCTCGTGTGGTGGACAAATACCACTCAAGTTGCTCCACCAGTGAAATTTGAAATAAAAATATAGGAAATGAGGAGTTAATTCAATTAAATGTTTTCCCACCCACATTTTACCTTTCCTCACCACTCCAGGGAATCATTCCTGGAATGTATATCAGCAGCAGACTTATTTTTACCATTATTTTTAACTTAATGAGTATACCTTCCACATCAGAGAGAAAGTACAAAGGTTAAATTTTACATTAAGAGCACATTGCAACATGGTATGCAAATATTCCTATGCAAATCTAAAGCCAGCGGAAGATAAATGTGTTATATTTTTAACCAGTTAACTATGACTGTGAAGTATGGTGCAAGATATTCAGTAGTTTCATTTTATATCTTTCTTGTAAATAATGCATAAAGTATGTAGATGTTGTCAAAATATGATTAAGCTATTAGCTTTATAGTTTTCATAGTTAAGAATGTGTTCAGCATGTAGCTCATAATAACTCATTTCTAAACGCAGACACCATTATAAAATATTTCTTGTTCAAGTGAATGTTATCATGTGACATAATGATTTTGCTTAAAACCAAGTTAAATGAGGAGTAAAATTAAACAATATTGCATGAATTGTGTTTGACTAATTTTGTGTCACATTATATTAGCCAAGCTTTCAAAATATGTGTTAATGACAAATAGTGTAAGCCCCTAACATACTTTATATGTCTGTAAAATCACCCTTAAGTCATTAGCTTTTAAAGGTTCATTTTGTTTGCAGTTTTTGTAGCCACTGGCTTTTTAGTCATTACTTTTGTCTATGAAACTAGACATGATTAAAAAAGAGATATTTTACCAAAGTCTTTGGGACTTATTGCTGTATTATGGGGGCACACTGTGTACGTTAAAATAACATCTAATAATTGACGAGCTCTACAGTTTGGAGGTAAACATAGTTAAGAGTGAATTTTAATGTTGCAGTCGTATTTATATAAGAACCACACAGAGCATTTTATCAACAGTTTGTTTCTTTTACATCTGGGTTTAGCTGTTGCCTGCTACAAAAATCTTTTATACCAAATGCAATGAAAGTCTTACAGATCTCCGGATTTAAATTAAAAAAAAATGCCCAAATTTGATTCAATAAAGTAACTGCCTCCTTTTGATGTACTGTAAGCACTGCTAGAGTTTGGCAGCCTTCACAGCACTCGTGGAAAAGCTTCTTTGGACTTCTCATCAGTGGGACAAGACTATAGATAAAGGGGTCGTGGTGCTAAAACAGAACAGGGTGAAAAACTGCACCCGTTTCTTTTCTAGAAGGGCAGTAGGGCTTCTCTGATCCTGCACACCCAGATGGACATCTCCAGCCTTTATTATCCATTTCTTGAAATTATCTGTGTTTTCTCCTTCTCTTTCTGTCTCTTGCTGCTGTGAGAATTTGAAATAGAGAGGGAAGGTGGGTGTCCAGCTGAGCTCCCTGTCTCACCACGGGGAATTTCAGAGAGGTGTCTGCCCCATCCCCGGTCACTCAGAAACACAGAGTGGTCTTTCCACATGAGACCAGGGCCAGGCAGGTGTTATACCAGCTCTTGAGTCTTTCCTCAGAGGGGAAAAAAAAAAAGGACTTTTAATGTGGTGATATCTTCCTATATATGTTTAGCTATTAAAAAAATAAAAGGAAAAAATCCCTCCCAATGGGCTAAGGTGATGCTCAGTAATGCTAAATGTCTGGGTGGGAGGTGAGGGCAACATACCAGGGAGGATGGAAAGGTGCAGAGAGAAGGCAATGTGGTGTTTTTTAGTGTTTCAGTACTCAACTTCTTTGATAAAATCTTCATTCTTCCCACCCTACCCTTGTGCCTTAGAAAGCTACAGCTTTATCTCAAGAATTTTCCCTCTGGACACTTGTCAGAACAAAGAGTATGGACTTTGCATATCATTTATCCTCTTGTATATAAGGAGCTTGTCACATCTTAATGTTGAACCTCACCAGAGAGCAGACCTCTCGAGCACTCGCCGCTCTGCTTTGCATTTGGGTGGGAAAAGCGGATCCGCGGTGCTTTTCCAGCTCCTGCCTGCCTCTCCTGGCTGGTCTGCCCACTCCTGCCATGCAACATGTGCCATCAGCTCCACGGCATGAAAGTGGGGCAATAACAATGTTGGAGAGGTGCCAAGCAGGGCGACAGCTGAGGGAAACCCTGGGAAAGACTGGGGTCTTCTGGAAATCACTTCTGAGGTGGCTGAATTCCTTTATTCCCTGTTTTCATCAAACTTCTGTTGTGCTTTTTGTAGTATTTCCATGAAATAAAAATTGCTTGTGAAGACACCACTTTGTCAACCCAAGAATGGTATTGAAATGATGATATTTGTATGCATCCTTCTTTAAAAAAAAAAACAACTTACATTCTGCAGTTAACCTTTTAATATATTGTGAGGGTTTGAACCCAAAGCCTTCAGAATAATGACTTGACCTTCTTTTGCTGTGAAAGAAAGAGTATGTAGTCACCTGGGGGAGGTCTCCTGGCACCAAGTGAGACGGAGGATCTGTCTCAAGTGTTTGGGTCCTGGCAGAAGAGGGTTGGCATCAGCTCAAACAAGTGAGCCTGGATCAGCTCCTGCAGTTTTGCTGGGTCCAGGCCACTCATCTGTGGCCAGGGTCCCAATCTATCAACCCAGTTACCCAAGAGCTGGATGAAGAAATGCTCCATGAAATGCCCAAGAGTTGGATGAAGAGGTGTTACGTTAAAGTCTCACTGCAGTTTGTTTAAGGTAGAGCAGAACCAGTTGTCAGCTACAGATTCCGAATGGCAAGGTGGCCTCTTACACCCACCCCAACAGCTGAGGCTTAAATTTGAAATTGTCTCCAAAAATGTTCTTGTGTTTGGGAAAAAGTTTATTTGTGTGTGTGCCTCAGACTTCAGAGAGGTGGTCGAGTGACTCTGTCTGCATGGTCTTTCCACAGAACCAAAGCTGAGCTTGTGTAGACTAAAGGCTCTGTGAGTCCCCATCCCCTGGTACCATCAGGACATCCACCCACTGAAGTCACTCTGTTTATTTAAGAGGTTCATTTAGGTTCCCTCTGGGTATGAATGGATTTGAAAAGGTAAAGGTGGAGTGTATTAAACAGAGCAAGAACACTGTCCTGTTCTGGAAGATACTGCAAAATTTCATCTTCAAAGCAGCCAACCAGCTAGAGTTCTCCAGCACCAACTCTGGAGTCCATGGTCACTCATGGGCTGCAAAGAGGACTTCAGACTATGTAGGTGTATCCAATACCCGAGTGTTCAAAACTACTTAACCTCAAAATTATTTGCTGTTTCTATAACTTTCTTATGTGGTTTGCTGCTGTTATTCATAGAAAGGGAAGACGAGAGAACTGCACTAAAATGGCAAATGATCTCCATTAGATGTCTAAGCTCACTGGATTTGAGGTGGATTGGTGTATCTTTGAAGCACAGGTGGCTAATTTGGACCAGCCTGGTTTAGGCACATATGTTAGAAGTTCTTCACTGTAGGAAGAAGTTCTTCACTGTGAGGGTGGTCAGACAGTGTCCCAGGTTGGCCAGAGAAGCTGTGGCTGCTCCTCCCTGGAAGTGTTGAAGGCCAGGTTGGATGAGGCTTTGAGCAACCTGGTCTAGTGGAAGGTGTCCCTGCTGATGGCAGGGGGGTTAGAACTATATGATCTTTAAGGTCCCTTCCAACCCAAACCATTCTATGATTCTATGATTCTATGATTCTATGTTCAGACATATCCCCCAAACCTGAACTGCAGCAAGGAAAGCTGATGTCATTCACAAAGATGTGATTTGACAGGGTGCCCCAATGAACAAAGCAGTGGGCTTGGACTCTGGAGGTCTGGTTTCATCATCAGCATTGATTGACGAAGGGTAAGTCACTTGGGATCTGCATCTCATTTTCCCATTGAAAAAATGGATCTACAAGGTGCTATAAGACTTGCTGTGTGCCTGTCCTGTGTGAAAACTGAAGAGAACTATTCTCAGCTTTAATTTTGTGGAGTATAATATCTGTCTCGAATTTAGAATTGCTAAAATGAAAAAAAAAAAAGTAAGTTAAATGTAAATAATAGAACAAAAACCTCTATTCAAAAGATACTGAAGTCCAGTGCTACAAACTCACACCATCACTAGAAGAATTCTTGAGAATATTCATCTGCAGTAAAGTTGGTATCAGTGTTTTTAAAGGATTAGAGCCAAATTAAATTCTGTGCAGAAAGGTTACCACCATTGCCAGGTGGAGGTATGGGTCTTGGGTATTGACAGAGAAGATAACTTGGGAAGCAGGATCTGGTGGTTGTGTGTCCATGCCAGCAGGGACTGGTAGACCATCTGAACAAGGCAAGGGCCAGACAATTTAGGTTTACTTATTTTTCTAGATTTTTTTTTTAAACCAAGTAAAATACATTCTGAATACTGGAATTTTCTGACAGGATATACAAGAACCATTATGATTCTTTCATTTTGCTATTTTGCAAATTTCACTTAAAAAAATTGGCATCTTTCAAAGAAGAAAGGCTGTCAAAGAGGATGTTGAACACCGGAATATTTGGGGATGGTCTTGATCATATTAGTTAAATCTCTGCTGACTCCTGATGGATACTCTGGGTTCAATCTATCATGATGCAACGATGGCTCTGCCACAGTATTACACGGGGTTGATTGAACTGGTGATTTCCATAGCTATTTCTGGAAGATCAGGAGAAGAAAAACAAAGCAGGTGAAATGGATAGCTAGCAGTGAAGCTGTTTAAATATTTATAAAACAGTTAGCTAAGATTCAGGATCCATTTAACATATCCAAATTTGATACATTAAGATGAATAATTGCTCTTCTGTAACGCCATTCAATTTCTTTATTTATTTAATCTTTAAAATTGTATTGCTACTTTCCCTATGACTTGAAGAAAGATTTGGACAGTAATAGATTGTCCTTGGATCAAACTCTGAATGATCATAAAATATCAATCTGGAATAATGCCATTTTTATGAAAAGAGTTGTTGATTTACTTTGCTGTGTTGAGAACAGAATTTGGTCCAGAAAAGATGGAAAGGAAAGGAAAGGAAAGGAAAGGAAAGGAAAGGAAAGGAAAGGAAAGGAAAAGAGAGGAGAAGAGAAGAGAGGAGAAGAGAAGAGAGGAGAAGAGAAGAGAGGAGAAGAGAAGAGAGGAGAAGAGAAGAGAGGAGAAGAGAAGAGAGGAGAAGAGAAGAGAGGAGAAGAGAAGAGAGGAGAAGAGAAGAGAGGAGAAGAGAAGAGAGGAGAAGAGAAGAGAGGAGAAGAGAAGAGAGGAGAAGAGAAGAGAGGAGAAGAGAAGAGAGGAGAAGAGAAGAGAGGAGAAGAGAAGAGAGGAGAAGAGAAGAGAGGAGAAGAGAAGAGAGGAGAAGAGAAGAGAGGAGAAGAGAAGAGAGGAGAAGAGAAGAGAGGAGAAGAGAAGAGAGGAGAAGAGAAGAGAGGAGAAGAGAAGAGAGGAGAAAAGAAAAGAAGAAAAGAAAAGAAAAGAAAAGAAAAACTCTTATTTGTCCAAAAGAGTTTGTTTCAAGGAAAAAAATATAGAATTTTATTTTCAGACTGGAAAATCACAGTATCGTAACAAAAGAAAAATTCCATAAATGGATCTAGAAATAGCTTTTAAAATTAAAATAAAAACTGTCTCTTTTTTTTTAGAATGCAAGAGTTACATCTGAAGGACAATATTTAATGTTTTAAATTCAACAGTGTTCCCCAGACCCTGTAGTACAGCCCAGTGTATGCTCAGAAAGAGCTACTTCATCTATTTAATTAAGAGAAACTACTATCAAAGCAGATTTCGCATTTAAAATTCGTGTTTAAACTTCCCACAGATTAAGTGAGCTTAAACAGTTGCTATTCCTGACTTTAACAGCATTATAAAATACATTAGAGATTGAGAGGATAAAATTCTGCCATGTTAGGTTATAACCTAACTGCTATTTGCAGTTGTAAGGACTACTAATGGCGCAGGGACAAGATTTATTAGAGTAAAGACATCCTGCTTAACATTACCCTTGTCATTCCATTAATAATGACTGCTTATGAGCCATCTCCTTGGCATCTTTGTTGTCCTGAAAACTTAAAACTCGCAGCACAATTCTTTACGATGTGCTACATTGCCCCCTCTGGGTATTCCTGACCATTATCCCATTTGGTTATATTCAAAACTGCTGCCTCCTGAGAGAGCATTAGGGCCGACCTTTAACCCTGCAATATTCTTGGTTCAAATGGCGTAATAACATGTAGTGAATATTTACAAGCATACTTATACTATAATAGAGTACTGCTGTGAACATTAGCACATATTTTCTGCTCAATCAGGCTTTGATGTAGAGCTTGGCTTGTACCCTGGAGAAAATACAGTCCCCAATAAGCTGTGCTAGTGGAACACCCTTGAACCTCGACAGCTTACACCACGTAAACTGCCGCCGTGTAGATTAGCAGGAAAAAAATAAAACCTAAACCATCGACATTTGTGAGGCTGCCGGTCCCAGCAGTGCGCTGCCGGGATGCAGAACCTCTGTGAGATCCTCATCCTCCTCCTCTCCAGGAGGCACAACCCATCGTGTGGTACTGGGGATCGCAGCGGCGTGGTTATGGGGATGGAGAAAAGGTGAATGTATCCATGGAAAGAAAATTAAAGGTGATAAACCACAACAGGCATGGAGCTTCCCTTTCCTCTCTGCTTTCTGAGCGGCTGTGGGGGCAACTGCGCGTCACGCCGCTGACTCCCATCGCTTGCAGCTTTCTACTTCTCACTCCATCCCCACCAGTGACATCCTTATGCATGTCTCCCTTTCCTTGTCATCATCTCAGACACCTGCCACGTGTTTTTTCAGATGACATCAAAATGCCCCTTGAATTGTTGCCTCTTGCTGCACGTCCTGCTCTGGCAGTGCTGGCCATGCCATGCTGGGACACATCATGGGAATCCTTCTGCTCTTCACAGAATCCCAGCACTGCCTCGATTGGAAAAGCCTTTTAAGATCATCGAGTCCAACCATGAAGCCAACACTGACAGGTCCCTGACTAACCCATGTCCCTCCACACTATGTCTACATGACTCTTCAATCCCTCCAGGGATGGAGACTCCACCACTGCCCTGGGCAACCCCTTCCAATGCCTCAGAACCCTTTCAGCAAAGAAATTCTTCCTCACATCCCATCTCAACTGCCCTGGCCACAACTGGAGCCCATTTCCTCTTGTCCTGTCCCTTGGTCCTTGGTTGAACAGACCCACCCCCACCTCTCTCCACCCTCCTCCAAGGGACTTGCACAGAGCCACAAGGTCTCCCCTCAGCCTCCTCTTGACCCAGTCTTCCCTATCTTCCCTTCCCTCCTACCCTCCCAAGTGACAGTGCTTAAAAACCTTATAAAAAGTGGTGGCAGATGACAATTTCACAGGTACCATAGGAATTGCACATCAGGGTTGAACATTTCTACTCTTCTCAATGGTGGAAGGTTTTGTCTGCTATGTGGCTTCACACGATGTTGTCCTATGTCTGCAATTAGCATCCTTCCCTATCCGACTCCTCTCCAACCCTGACAACTGTGGAGCCATCCTCTAAAGTCCAGCTGTGCTTTCCCCACACACCAAAAATATCCCTGAAGTTGTCTTCCTCACCACCTCTCACCCAGCCAGCCGCTCGCTCCCCTCACTATCTACCTTTACTTCTCTGTCCTGCCCCCACCAGCCATCAGCCCACCCCTTCGTTTTACTGTCCCTTACTGAATGGGAATGGTGGGGTGCCCGTAGGTGTTCACTGCCCCAAACCATCAGGCATTTCCAAAATGATGTGCATCGCTTCGGCGTGACACACAGATGAAGTCTAGGGCATGAAAAAGACCTACCTCAGCCCAGTTAATTACTTTGACGCTCATTTGGTTGTAGATCTTTCTAAGTTTGTTCCCCTTGGCCACCGTTTTCTCCTTCCTCCACAACAAAGCTATTAGTCCTTAAATGTAATTTAATCCACTTTCTCTCTGCTGCCTGTTTCTATAAAAACCTCGGTGAAAGAGTGGAGATTTGATTGATCCTGCACCCAAACCTGCCCATGCACGATTTCTGGTTTTCAGGCCTCGGAAGGGAAAGGTCACTTCTTAATTTTGTTGGTTTATGAGTGTGTAGTTAATCTGCTTAGATAAGAGTCCAGCACAGAGGAAACATCAGCTTTTGAAAGAAGAGTCTCTTGTGGTTATGAAAAACTTTAACTTGGCACTATCTGTCTTCAGCCAAAGATAGAATAAACCTTATTTTCTCGGTGTAACTTATAAACCTGTTACAGTTTTTGCATTAAAATCTTCCTATACAAAGGAGATGTCCATTTTTGATATTTTATTCATAAGATCCCTCAAGGTGTCATTGAAATTCTTGCAGTCTTTCATCAGCGTGATCCACTCTTGGAGAGTACACCTGCACAATAGATGAAATGGTCGTCCTCAGAGAATAATGGCAGCCATCCTGATATTAATTTGGTTCCAAGTAATTATCAAGTTCATATCTTTCAGTTGCTGAGTAACTTTTTCTTCCTTAGGATTTTTTTTTTCCCTTGACTAGAGTTAGCAGGGCTTGTTAGTGCTGCTCCAGACACACCGTTCAGTCCTCTTCACTGGGACTTCAGTTCAGGTTGGTATCTTGAACCATGACAGACTGCTAGACAACTGTCTGTCTTGTCCTGAAATTATTAACATTTGTTGTGTGAAGATCAATAATGTGCCACACAGAAATCTGTACCTGATAGGTCTAGTTAATGCTCTAGGAAAATACGATGTTTTATATAAATTTTATTTGGTGTTGCTCTATCGATTCCAACCCTGTGTAGTAAGTGGAGAATTGGGTCCCACACTGCCGTGTCCTTTCTCCTGACCATTTAGATGTTTTTTCTAAAATAGTATTGAAAAACACATCCAGCATATGCCCACAAATCCAGTTCACAATACAAACAACACCAAGTGGCATCTCTGCTGGGGACTAATTCCTTACTCTGTCCTGCAGAGCTGTGTGAGCAAACCGTTGCTCCAGCAAGACACGGTCCTTGCGATGGCAGAGGAGCAACTCAGAACCTCAGAAGTTAATCCTGAGAAGCTGCTTCAGTCATTAATATTTTCAAACTTATTATGATGCATCTGCATGTTAGTGCTCATTAGAGGAGAAGCATTCCTCTATCCATCCCACAGCAAGAACAGCTCGGGCAGAGCAGCTCCATGGCCGTGAGCACTTGATGTGTATTTTCTTAATATGTCTATAATTACATGCATAGATGTATATTCAACGTGTATATATGCATATTTTTCTATTAAGAAAAAGTAATAAGCCATGAAATGGCAAGACCAGCCAAGGAAAGACCAGCAGTATTTCTATACATAAATTCTCAACCCTCTTTTTAAAGCTGCTGTCGAGCAAAGGGAAGACGTCAGTACATCCCGAGGGACTCTTCCAGTGCCAACAAAAAATGTGGGCTTCTCGTAGAGTTGAAGGAGTCCTTAAATCCAATTAAGCCTTGTACTGCAAGGCCTGAAGGGCTTGGAGGAGTGCAAAGCCCATGCCCGGTGAGGACCAACCCCGGCAGCAGTTGTTGGTGTCTCTCCAAGTTAGCCTATCCTGTGCAAGATATTTATTTGAAGGTCCCTGCCTGGGATGATTAAGACAGAAGAGCTGTGTCTCTGCTTGGACACAGAGGGTTTAAGCAGATGTTATCTCAAAAAAAAAAAAAAAAAAAAATTATTATTATTTGGGAAAACTTTCCTATGGGTATTGCTACAGCACAAGGTAGAGGAGGCCCAACAGCTTTCTTCAGATTATTAAGAGTTTCTCCTTCTATCCCCTGGCTGTTGCCAACCAATTTGTATTTTGAAGGAAGCCTGCAAGAAATTTTGTGTTTTCTTCAATTCTTCCAGTTTATTTCTCTTCACATAGCTTTCCTTTTTCCTCCCATTGGCAGTAAATCCTTAGGCTGAGCCATCCATTTATTACCAGTTGGCAGTTGTTCAGTCTTCCAGTCCGGAGTGATCTGTTTTTAGCTGCCAATAGTGCAACATTAACAAATGTGTTCTGATATTTATCTGTGGCAGTGTCTTTTGTTAAATGAAGAATACAAAGTTTAGGACATACTGTATTGGTATTTTTATTGCATCAGGTAGGGCACTTAAAACTTCCCTCCAATATTTTTCTGGCACGGGATAACATCTCTAGCACTCTGTGCACCCTATGATGTAGTTTTCTCCTATATATTTCACAGATGCTGTTTCCAGGAAAAGGCAGGTTTGATGGGAAGAGTGTTTGTTGGTTTTTTTTCTTAGTGATTTCATAGAGAAATCTCAACATCATAGAAAACAGTGAATAAGTTATTGATATAACTTTGTTCATTCTTCTTGTTTGTAATTATCTGCATTTTTATGTGGAAAATTACTTTGCACCCCTGGAGATCCCACCACTTTGGGCTGAGAGCTCAGGGCTTTATCTGCAGGAAGATTCAGGCCACAAGCTGGTGCCTGTGCTTGCTGAGCCCTGCTCTCTCTTATTTATTTCTTTATTTATCCATTTGTTTTTAATGGTTAGAGAACGGTCTGGGTTATAAATTGCATTAACATAAGGACACGCTCACTTGATAATTGTGTTTTACACTCTTTGTTTGCTGAATGTGGGTGGCTTTAATTAACCAACCCACAGATGGATTGGATAAAAGATGGGTTTCACGATGCGTCTACATCTTTCTTCAGTCATCGGGCACTTAAATTGCAAATTCTCCTGAACTGTAACCCAGTG
>NW_010334916.1:17421-18254 GCF_000700745.2 Antrostomus carolinensis | reverse complement strand
CTACAGATCTTCTATCTTCGATCGTGGCAGAGCTGAAGGATGTGACTGTTAGGAAAAGGTATAACTACATTAAACTGCAGAAAACCCCCTACATTCAAATGATGTTAAGGGTCTGATTTCAGGCCACCAAGACAGATGCATGGTGAAGAAGAACCTCTGCAGATATTGCAGTCCCACTTGTGCAGATACTTAAAGGTAGCTCCCCTCTCATTAGGTGAGCTCTGACTGCAGGGCACAAAGTTTCCAAAGATGCCATGGAGATCCCTTAACCTGGTATGAGAGTGTATCAAACAACCAAAAGCTCATTATCCTCCTTTCCCCTCATGACTGTTCCTGTATATATCTGCCCAAATTCAAACTACTGACAGAAAGTAAGGGAGGTGATTCTGCCTGTCTACTCTACCCTCATGAAACCCCACCTGGAGTCCTGTGTCCAGTTCTGGAGCCACCAACATCAGAAGAAAATGGACCTACTGGAGCCAGTCCAGAGGAGGCCATGAGGATGATGCGAAGGCTGGAGCAGCTCTGCTGTGAGGACAGGCTGAGAGAGTTGGGGCTGTTCAGCCTGGAGAAGAGAAGGCTCTGGGAAGACCTTTTAGTGGCCTCCCAGTACCTGAAGGGGCTCCAGGAAGGCTGGGGAGGGACTTTGGCCAAGGGCAGGGAGTGACAGAACAAGGGGTGATGGCTTGAAAGTGTCAGAGGGGAGATGGAGCTGAGATGTGAGGAAGAAATTCTTTGCTGTGAGGGTGGTGAGCCAGTGTCCCAGGTTGGCCAGAGAAGCTGTGGCTGGTTCTTCCCGGAAGTGTTGAAGGCCAGGCTGGATGAGGCTTTGA
>NW_010334916.1:10154-17388 GCF_000700745.2 Antrostomus carolinensis | reverse complement strand
GGGTTGGGACTGGATGAGCTTTAAGGTCCTTTCCAACCCAAACCAGCCTGGGATTCTATGACAGGCCATTTTTTTTCTGACAAATTTCAAGTTCTACTTTCCACTCTGGAAAGTTTTTCATTGAACAGTTTCATCATCCTCCTGGATGGGAGGTTGTTGGTGCCACATGGTGGTAGAGGGACCTCAACAGTTCTGCTTCACTTGCCCGTTGCAGGTTCCTGGCAAGCTGGGAGGCGTCCTGATTGAAAACTCTACTGATCAGTGCAGAAGGTGAAACCTCCACTAAATTCAGTTGAAGGCATCATCCAGAAAGGAGGTTTCTCAGTCTGAGATGAGGTTTGGCAAATTTATAAACCCCTGGGAACGGGATTGTAGATGAGGGAATTCAAGTCACTGTTAACACCAGGAGATGATGTACCACGACTTCCATGCATCATTTTAACTTCCAGAAACAGCCTTTGATGCCAAGTGCTTTAGAGTGGGTAGAATGACTTCCAACAAACTTGAGTAAGTTTGATATCAGGCCTGCAGTGACAAAACCCAGACTGAACATGTTTTCTTGCACTTAAAGATACCTTCTTTTTGACATTCCAACACTCTGTTTTTTTCTCCTCTAGTATTATTATTTTTTTTCTTCTTCTTTTTGTGCTATGGCCATAAAAAAAAATACATTTTTCTCCAAATCTTGTGTTTCAAAACATGGAAAGAACCAAATTTGAGCCCTTTTGCTAGAGGATGGGTTTCACTGAAGACGGGCACCTTTCCCTCTCGGGGTTTTCCTCTTGCTGAGGTAGCTGATATTTGTGAGAGGTTGTTGCTGGGGATTTAATGACCTGTATTACTTTGCATTTTTTTACTAATCTACCATTTAAAATTATTTCTAAATATTTCTTGGAGCAAGGGTCTTACTTTAGTTCTCTGTTCCCACAGGGGACTTTTTTTTTTTTTAAAGAATTTTTTAAGGTTCACAGAGTCTCAGTGAGGTAACCGTATTTCTTCTTTATCTTGGGAGCGTCACAGCTGATGATACTTTGCTAAATATACTGAGTTTTAAAAGCCATCTGAAGGCTGTTGGCTATGAAATCTCTTGAGGACAGGGATGGCCAGGGATCCTGGCAGCGGGGATGTGGGAAGAGGGATGAGGGATGCACCAGAGCCTCCTCACCTGCCAGGTAACGGGTTAACCTCATGCATATGGAAGATTTTGGGGTGATATCTGCGCCTTCAGCTCACATCACAGCTACTGGATCTCACTAAACGGGGTTGTTTTGCCCTGGGCTCTTTGGAGGGGGGTGCTGGAGTGCTGGACAGGATCACGTCCTTCCACCTCTAAAGGATTCAGGCTTAGTTAAGATTTTTTTTTCATGTTTTTTTTTCCCTGATGCCTTTTTTTCTTCAGAAATGTAACAATTTATAATCAGTTTAATGCAGATGAAACCATTACTTCTTCACTCTTCAGAAACTCTTTATGCTTCTTAATTAAAGCCTTTGTCTGAACACAAAATAATTAATACATAAAATGAAGCCCAGGGAAAGAATTGACTGTGAAACTAGTCACTCAGTTGTATATTTAAACAATATTTAATCATTAGAGTAACACAGTGCTTGCACTTTTGGAAAGAAAACAAGCCTTATACTTCATGTTTATTTAACACTTTGACTAGTTCATTCTTGGAGGTATGAAATGAGGCTTATAGAGTGCCAGAGCAGTAAATCATATGTTCTGAAAATTACTGGGTCTTAAACAGTAGTGTCATTTTAAACCTAAACAGTTCAGTGGTGAACCAGCGTATAAAACTGACCTCTTATAACAACATCTACTGTTTACACTGAAAGGCAAGTAAAGGAAATAAAAACAAGGCATAAAATATAGTGTAGTAAGGATGTCATTTACTTGTGTTTCTGCCTCTATTCTGGATACTGATGGGTATGATAACTTTCAGGCAGCTAATGCATTAAATATATATATATATATGCATATAGCAACTGTTTATATGAATTTTATATATATATATATATATGCATATAGCAACTGTGTATAGACAAAAACTTGACACCCAAGTGCTTTCTATCAGTATTTGCTCAGATTCTAAAACATATTTATTTTGGCAACGTGCTTGCTCACTTTATAATTTAACTTTTCATTTTTATTTTTTTTTTTTAACAGTGTTCTAGTGAAAGAGTTTATTGTCAGCAATATTTGTTGGGGAAAAAAACCAAAACAAAACAAAAAACCCAAACCAAATTGAAGCAAATATTCAGTTTCTTTTGTGGAGAGTGAATGCTGAATGTTTGAATTTGAAGGTGTGATTAGTTTACACTTTGATTACAAGCAGAAAGGCACCAGTTCATGATGGGTCTTCATAACCAGCTACGTACTTGGCTTCTCAGTAGAAAAAAAACCACAGAGTTTGGCTCAAAAGTTATAATTTTTGTCAAAATTATTAATTGATATTATTTATCAAGGCATACTTCAGAGAGGAGCGGGCGGACAAGCTTTTGTGCAGTTTGTGGGTGAATGTTTGGGGTGAAAATCTGGAGATTCCCCTCATCCTGAACCATCGGTCATCTCCGTGAGTTGAAGATACAATACATTTAAAATCACTTCTCCGAGTCTGACCCACTTCAGTACCAATCCAGGTTTATTACCCAATCTCAGAGGAGTTTGCGTTGTTCATTCTCCTAATTAGATAAATGCTGGATTATAGAGGTAAAAAAAGCAACATCACCTTTCCAGTTGCCCACCAGCCCTCACCCTCGCCCTGCTCTTGGATCACGCTGCTCATGGATGCTCCTCCAGCCCCTTGATGGGTGCTGCTGGGCAGAAATGCTCCTCTGCTGCTGTTCCAACACATTTATCACTAAGAGTTGGTGGGATTTATTGGTTTTGTTGAGTTTTGGGTTTTTTTTCTTTTTTTTTTTTTCTTTTTTAAAGAGGAGGATAGATGTCTGAGCTCTCAGGACAAACATTGTATGGGTCATGTGCAGATAAAATGTAGGACCATATTGATATTTCTTCCAGCTTGATTCTGTGATGCTTCTTAGGTAAAAATCATATTGGTTTGAAGGCTGTGGACTACCAGAATGAGTGTCTCCAAAGTTGGTGACCAAAGGTGAAATCTTTGCTTTTGAAGTAAAGAAGTCCTCCCTAAAGAACAGGTAATGACATTTATTTCCATCTTAACATCCCATTTGCCTTCAGTGCTTCTGCACATCGAGAGGTTCAGGCAGAATCGTGCCTGGCTTAAATTTGAAAAGCACCTGGAATTTTCTTTGTATTGGTTTGGATCCTGAAGGAAGAAAACATTGAAACTCTAATTACAAATATTTTAAAAATGTGATCCTTCAATTAAGTGTATCAGTTGTGTTTGTGAACTATCGAGAACTTGCATTATTAATGAACACACAAGGTTAATATTAGTTTATTTATTACTTGGAATATGACTTTTGAGTTAATCATACAAGTCTTGTCACATTCAATTTTTGATTAATGCATGAAGTTCATGCAGGATTTGTTAAACAAATATTTATTATGTGTGATGTATTATAAAGTAATAAAGCCTTTTTTCTCCATCTCAGGTCCTATATATATGTTTTCCAACATGTTGAAAACTTTAACGTGCAAGCAAAGATCCTTTTGCTTATGAGGAAATTGAATAAATCACGAGTGTCCCTTGTGTGATTTTTTTTAATATACATAATTCTGATATAATCCCCCTTGCATAGAGGTGGTTGCAGTTTGCAATGTCTTGCAAAGCCATCTGCACACACCCTATGGTTTTCCACATGCAGATTGGTTTGTGGGATAGCTGCTAAAATTCCTCTCCTTGCTTCTGCTTTTACTCAATTTCAGTGCAGTTGGAGATTAGAGCTACTGTTTAGTGACACACGTGTTGTAGAATTGGAACTAGTGTTTAAATTTTGAACTGAAAGAGGGATAAATTGTTTCTTAACTGTGACTTCCTTCGTAGTTAGTGTCAGAAGTCTCAGTTGTCCATGATGAGGGATGTGCTGATGGGATCTCGCTGCCTCCAGCCTCCCGTCACTTGAGTTTATCCATCCCTTGCCCCATAGTGCCATGCAGGTGTGCTTTAATATGCAACATCATTTGTATTATGGCCAAGTTATTCAAAATAATGAAGTATTTCAACAACTTGGAAAGGCTGAAATACTGTGTTCTGAAGTTTTGTGTTAGTCTTTGTTCCCATGTGTGATCTCCAGGCTAGTGAAAGCAACGGTGGGGTCATCAAGATCTTTGCCAATAGATCCTCTTTTGAATGGAAGGAATATTTTGGATGTGTATAAAAAGAACATTCAAGTTTTATGAAACACGGTATTGTCAGTCACAACTCTTTAAAAATGAAGAGTGAAATCTGATTATTAATTAATTATTATATTAATAATAATTATTCTTAATTATTAAGAACATTAAGTACTCTTAATCTGTTTTTCAGTTCTGCAAAAAGTTAAGGACTTAATTTAACCCTTAGTAAAAGCTGAGAGACAAACATAGCGACTCAGTTCAAGTAGTCTGAGGCTTTAAAAAACCTCCGTGAGTCACAAGACTGAAGGGATAAATCCCATGAATTACAACGTAGTTAATGAATTTCTTTTGAAAGAGGCATATGTTCTTCTGAAGGCTGATTTTGCCAAGTTTGTCTTGGGCAATAGGCCACATTTTAAAATTGTTAGGAGGATTTAAGATTCTTTCATTTAGGGGTGAAATAGCTATTTTATTTAAAAATATATAATTATAAGTTTATAATATATAATTTATGTGTCATTTATTTTGGTTTAAATGATGCTCAGACCCTCCCTCTATACAGTCAAACCAGGGTCTTGGTTCTGAAAGCCTTGTGAATGATTCAATGATTTTATATTATTTTTTTTACTCTTGGCTGTGAAATATTTCATTATTAAATTTTTTTGATAAATGATCTGTCAACAATACATGAATTTAACTTCTTTTTTTTTTTTTTTTTATTTGGTCAGTAAAATAAATACTTAGTTAAGCAGCACCTAACTTAGCAAGGGCTCTGGCGTACCTCGGTGTTCATTCGATTCGCACGTGTCTGCTTTAACCGCTTTCGGTGTAGCTGTTCCAATTTTCATCCATAATAGATGATCAGTTTGTAAGAATTTCCTCTCCATGTGAGAAACATATTTAATGCTAACTTTCTCAAATTGGAGTTAGTTATAAATAATGCACTAATAGATGTGAAAGAGCGTAAACGATTCCTTTGTGTTGTACCTGCGAGGTTGTTAGTGCTTCTTTAAAAAACAAACAAAACCTCTTTGGCATGATATTTATTCCCACCTCGTCCATCAAAGGGGTTACAGTCTTTGTACCTTTTTATGTAAATTAAAAATCTTTAGCCAGTTCCCCGTCAAAAATAAATAGTTGAATGAGCTTGCAGACAACATTTATTTTGTATGTACATTAATGGGCACTTCCATTTTTTCCTGCAGGCTAGAATCCACTTTGAAATTCATGTTTGATAAATTCCCTGGCTTTCCGAGTAATTTAGCTGTCTATAGGGCTGTTGATCCTTTGAGTGTATTGCTGAACCATTGGGACTTGTGCACCACATCTGCATATCCAAGTTCAAATATATACTCAAGATGATTGGTTTAAACTTTAAGTTGTTGATCTTATTCCTGATAGATTTGTTAGATTGTCTCTCATTTCATTTCTAAAATCTGTGCCTAATCCATAAATACCCCTTCTTAAATATGTCTCCAATAAATTCACTGATTGAGTTAGTCATTTTGTAAGCACAGAGCTAAATTAATATTCAGCATAGCCTAATAATCTTAAGACACAATGCTGTCTGATATCCTGTATATGAATGAGAATTTGAGCGGGGCACTTGCACATCAGACCGAGTCGAGGTACGACTTTCCAAAGAAGCAAGATTCCCTTTGGAAATAATTTTACACTTTCTCAGCATTTAAAAGGAGATCAAGTTTTCACTGGGATATGAAATTAGTGCTTCAATTTATCGGTCTTCCTCAGCTTTTCCAAGACTTAGGCTAGTTTAACTTTACTTTTTCTCTTTTTTTTTTCTCAGATATATGATCTACACTCTTATTTGCTGTTCAAACATATCAAGGACGATACAGCAGATGTAACAACCAAATTCACAGTACTTTGAGAGCTACAGCAAGAAACAGCCATCTGCAAATTCTAACCAGACTTATTTCAAATATAAACTGTCCTGGACTGCTGTGCAATACCCCCTAGACCACAGGCACTCCTTTCCTGCCACATATCCTCCTTCTGCTGCATCTTCTTGACCAGGTACGATCTACACCAGCGATGGGCAAGGGGCTGGGGTGTTGTGCTGGCACCCAACAAAGGGGAACAAGGATGTTGACAAGAGTTGTGTCAACACGGAGTATCTATTTCTCCGGGAGTTTTCATCTCTTTTAAATGTTGTAGGCCCCCTTTTTACAAAGAAAAGGGGAGTTTAGATGTCCCATGAATATAGACATCCTTTTGGCCACAGCAGCAGCTATTCTGTTCCAAAGCTACTTGTCTGGTTTGCTGGTAGCAGGTACAAAATGATAGGAGATTTTGTGCAATGTATGAGAATCATTCAAATAATTCAATTATGAAGTATTTATTATGTTGTTATAATTATTAGAGGATTCACATGTATTTTCTTTGTTCTGTTTATTAAATTCCTTGGCTTCAGAAGGTTACACAGGGTGCTTTGTTTTGCTAGAGGTGTGTGGTAGGTTGGCAGTGTGGGTGTAATAACCTATTCTGACACTGACATCACATGAATTGCAATTACACTTTTTTATTTCTATTCTTTCCAAGGACACAATTCTAATAACGTACCTTGTGTGGTCTTTCAAGGTAAATTCCAATAACTTCCTTGTCTTAATTAATAAAACCAATCTGAGTAGTAGTATCAAGAGTCAAATTCAGAGTCTCTTGGGTCTTTTTGTGATAGATTTTAAAGAGATGCAGTGGGGAGAGTTTTCTTGGTGGTGTGGGTTTGGGTTTTTGTTGTTGTTTTGTTTTAATAATATGTGAAAACTCATCTCTGATTTTAAATTCTTAGTTGAGGTTTAATAAAGAGATGCAGTGGGGAGAGTTTTCTTGGTGGTGTGGGTTTGGGTTTTTGTTGTTGTTTTGTTTTAATAATATGTGAAAACTCATCTCTGATTTTAAATTCTTAGTTGAGGTTTAATGAACTGAATTGATTAGCATCAAAAGGATTAG
>NW_010334916.1:0-10142 GCF_000700745.2 Antrostomus carolinensis | reverse complement strand
ATATTTTCTAGTGCTGAAGCAAGTGTAGATCTACATATGTACATCTCTGCCCTGTCTCACGGAGGTTAATTTTTATCCCATTAAAAGTCTTTTGTGTTGTGCTGCACGTGCTTTTGGTAGGGGAGAAAAATGTGTGTGAGTGCCTGAGAAGGGGGGAGAGCAGGAGCCCTCAACTCTGAAATGGAATGTTTCATTTTACATAAACTCAGGTTTGCTCAGAAGCACTACCACAGTGCCCTGGTATTTAACATGATTTACTACTTTATTCACTTAAATGAACAAATTGGACCATATTTCATCGAGGTAATTAAGCACATCTATAACCTTTATAATGTGACTTTCTCACAGGTGCAGTCCTACTAGGGTCCATCAGGCTGAATTTGTCTTCAAAACGGCGCACACCCAAAGCAGTTTGCTAAAGTAGATCCTTGCCAACCATATCTCCTTATTTTGGGCCATCAGCCATCCTTTCATGTCTACTGTTCTGTTTTCTCTTAACAATGCCATTATACATGTTGATTTGGAGTGATTAGTGGAGGAGTTTATGACAAAAGTGGCTTTAGATTGGTCATCAAGCCATTGGTCAAAATCGACCAATAAAAATTAAAACCAGTGAGTAAAATATGGATCCTCCCCATGAAAATTTACAGACCCATCTTCATCTTCTGCCCCAAGTCAGTGCTTGACAATGCACGTGATGTGTTTCCAGTGCTTTGTCCTGCCATTTTTTTCTCTCTGATTCCTTTCTCTGCTGCATTTAGTGTCCTGAAGTATTGGACTCCATGGCTGCTGTCATCTTATCTCTTGGTAAGAAAGAGTTGGTAGATCTTCATGCTCCAAAGAAATCCCAGTCAAAGCAGAGGGAATTTCCTGGGTGGAAAGTAGAAGAGTCCGGAACTAATGGTCCTGTGAGAGCAACATAGAACTTGAAATCATCAAATCCCAGAATGGTCTGGGTTGGGACAGACCTTAAAGCTCATCCAGTCCCAACCCCCCTGCCATCAGCAGGGACACCTTCCACTAGACCAAGTTGCTCAAAGCCTCATCCAACTTGGCTTTTCATTTTTCTTACATATCAGACATTTTTGTATTATTGCCCTTTTCTGGCTCATTCTGAACTTCTTCCTCTGAGTCTTCAGCTGTTTTTTGGTCATTTCTAAGAGATTCTTTTTGACTCTTTCCATTGCCTTACCAACATCCAAGTTTTCCTGCACCTCTGTTTTGTGTGCGTTGCTTGGTGAAGGTTTCTGCTCCCACCAGCCCCTCGTTCCTCCCTGGGGTGCTCGTTGGTGATGTTCCCATCCCTCCTTTCCCCTTCCCTCCCTCCCTTCTGTGCTGTCATGGCCAGCCCAGTTTAGCTGTAGTCAATTTTTGTTTCATCTTGCAGTCAGTATTACATAAAGAGTGGAAGTTTGTCCTTGCCCCGGGTGATTGATGGGGAGGTATATTTGTACATATCGATTGAGATAAAAAATTAGTAGTTTGCAATAGGAAAGGCAAATTAGTCATCAGAAGGAAGGTGCTTGGAGTATTTTAAGAGTTCCTTGATTAATTCTCATGCTGTGAGTTCTTCTGACAGTAAGTTTTATGTCCTGAGATGTGGGAGGATGAGGCAGTAGTATCAGGTTATTGCAAATTTTACTTTTACTCCTTGCTGATTTATTTTACTGGCTCTCACTGCGATTAGACACAGAGGGCTAAAAATGACTTCATTTTGGGGTGACAACCGCACTTTTCTGTGCTTGAATTAAGAGTCAGGAAGGAGGGTGGAGGTTTCAGCTACAAAACTATATTCCTTTTGCATGAAAATTAATATTTAAAAGCTAGTCTGTATAAAATCAAATAGCCTTTCTCCATGCTGACAAGTCCACCAGTTGGATATTACCTCTAAAGGAGGAAAGAACTAATTCTGTGATATCCTAATAGTTCTGAGAAGTAATTTTTTTTCTCTGCTTACTTGACAATTTTTCTTAATCATCTCATTGAAAATAGTTTTTAATAAGCATCATAGGAGGCTGAGAACTCCATCTCCTTCCTAAAATACTCTCCACTTTTCCAAGGATTTTGTAGCATGTTTTTTAATTTTCCTTTATTAAAAACTATAATAGAATTCTTCCCAATAAAAACTGGCTTATATTTGGCACTTTTAATTTGTCCAAGAATAATTTAGATAGAAATTCCAATTACTTTGCAAAGAACACATTTGCTACTCTACCTTCTCAGCTTGTTTAAAAAGAAGTCTTTGATAATTCGCAAGCACTTCTCATGAAAGGCAATTTTACTTAACTTGAAGGAAAAAAAAGAGATGCACAGAGGTTTCAATTTTTAAACTGATAACAAAGCGTTATATTTGTGCTGTAACATTTCAGCACAAAGAGGCTGCAAAATAACCTTTTTTAGTTAATGGTAGAAAAAGATTTAATTGCTCTGAAACACTTATTCCACGTATTATCTCTTTGATTAGAAGACAGTTGTAAATGACTTATTCAATGTAATTGCAAACTCCGGTATGGAAACCAAAAGAAAATTATATCCCTTTGCAGTCTGAGGAGCAGTAAGGTTGAACACTTTTAATTGTCAGAGTTTTCGGAAATTAACAGAGGTGGAATGTTTAGGAATGAGACTTTTCTTGGCTGTTTGAATGTTGGTGGCCATCAGACTTGAATTAGGACAACACTGTGAGCAAAGTGTGCCATAAACCATGCCAGCACTTCTGCACTTAAAGTCTGATAGAAAGATAATCAACTGTCTCTCATCTTCTAAAATACTTTCAAATCTGGTGTTTGTTGTTGAGTAGATAAGGGTGTAGAGTGTCTCTCCCCGTACCCTTGGCTGCTTTTGCTCCTGCCACAATCTGGAGCTCTGACTTTAGTGGCTTTCTGCATCCTGAAAACTATTTCCAAGATTTGCATTGTGAAAAAGTTCGCAAGAAATCAGGCATGGGAGATGGTTGTTTCATGCTATGGATGCAGCTGGATGTTATAATCATGGTAATTTGCAGAAATCAAAAATGATGATATTGGGAGGGGAAAGAATCAAACAAAAACACACAGAATTGCCTGGATTGGAGAAGCCCTTTAACTCATCGAGTCCAACCATGAACCCAACACTGACAAGTCCCCGACTAACCCGTGTCCCTCAGCACTATGTCTACACGACTCTTCAATCCCTCCAGGGATGGGGACTCCACCACTGCCCTGGGCAACCCCTTCCAATGCCTCAGAACCCTTTCAGCAAAGAAATTCTTCCTCACATCCCATCTCAACTGCCCTTGGTTCAACTTGAGGCCATTTCATCTTGTCCTCCTGTCACTTGTTCCTTGGTTGAACAGCCCCCCCCCCACCTCTCTCCACCCTCCTTTCAGGGTATCCACCCGTCCTCTGCTGCGGTGTTGAGGTCCAGATATTAAACTGAAACATCTGCAGTTAAAAAAATAATGTTCCCATGGATGAGGAGACTTTGGCTGTGCAGTTTGTGTTAAATAATTTTCTGCAAGGTGTGGGAGTGCTGGGGGCTGGATGGAGAAGTGACACCCTCCGCGGGTGGCTGCTCGCTGCCACCAGCTCGTGTCACTTTGCTCTCTGATTCGTGCTGCTTTCCTGATGTAACCGAGTACCTCACAGATATGGACTTCAGACAGGGCTGCTCGAATGAGATGTGAAACAGGGGTCGTGCACCCAGTAACGCGACGCTCTGGTAGCGCGTGTTGCGCAAAGTCATCGCCCAGGAAACAGAGGGTGATCCAAGGCAGGAAAGAAAAAAGAAGAATCAGGTTATAAAAACCCCAAACACATCTGCAATTGCATATGCAAAGACCTTGTGTGGTTTTGTGCTGAATTTCCATCTGGCTTTGCTGCAGCTGCCCATGTTCACTACTTTCTGGTTCAACTGAGGAGGGAGGTATCTGAGCTGGTCAAACTACCCTCCAGCCAGGAACACAGGCTTGTAGCTAGAGAGACTCTGAAAACATCACCCTCCTCCTTCTTAGCAGCACCAACTATGAGTTCTAACTATTTACTCCAGACTAACATACTTGATTACTCTTTTAAACCACGGTTTTAGACTTTCCAGCGAGTACCGTCAGTTCTCATTAGTTACTAGTTTAGAAGCCCATGGTATATTTAGACATCATATACATTTGTCAGTGAAGAGTAGCTTAAATGATCTACTTTGTTCACTGCTTAATTATGTTATTTTACTGTTCCTGAAAACCTGACACAAGGCAAATTTACATTACTGTGCTCCTAATTAGCCAATAATCCTTAAGGATTTGAATGATACATACCCAAAGTAATTTCCTCGTTCACTAAATATGAATTTCCTTACGTTAGGTTAAGAAGATGGCACAATGACAGCAGGCATCTTGATGATGACAGCTCTCAACATGTTTGTCTCCGGAGTCAAAATCTATTAAAAGATACATAATGATCTCAGCACTTTCTTAAAGTGTAGAATGTGAAACCAATAGTGGCGTATGCAAAGAGGAACAAAATTCTCCTGTTTTAACTGTTGTTAGGTTGCCCACCACTCCCTACTACTGAGTGTTGCCAAATATTTATAGTCCTGGTTTTCTAAACGTGATCTCAGCTGTATCTCTTCATGCATTCATCATCTTTGCAGCTTCTTAGCTCAAACAAAAATGCAGACTCAAAGGTAAACTGGTCCAAAAGAGAGACCTCATAGGGTCCTTCATACTTCAGACACCTTTTGTTCAGTTCTCGATTCCAAGTGTACTCATTAAGGACATGGAGCTACTGGAGCCAGTCCAGAGGAGGTCACAAGGATGATGCGAGGGCTGGAGCAGCTCTGCTGTGAGGACAGGCTGAGAGAGTTGGGGCTGTTCTTATAGCGGGGAGATCTTATAGTGTCCTCCCAGTACCTGAAGGGGCTCCAGGAAGGGTGGGGAGGGACTTTGGCCAAGGGCAGGAAGTGACAGAACAAGGGGTGATGGCTTGAAACTGGAAGAGGGGAGATGGAGCTGAGATGTGAGGAAGAAATTGTTTGGTGTGAGGGTGGTGAGCCAGTGTCCCAGGTTGCCCAGAGAAGCTGTGGCTGCTCCTCCCTGGAAGTGTTGAAGGCCAGGTTGGATGAGGCTTTGAGCAACCTGGTCTAGTGGAAGGTGTCCCTGCTGCTGGCAGGGGGGTTGGAACTGGATGAGCTTTAAGGTCCCTTCCAACCCAAACCAGTCTGGGATTCTATGATCTCACGGATATGGTAGAATGCATCTTCTTGGCTTTGGACACATCTCTGGCTGTTGGACTTCTATGTGTTGAAAGATCTTGAGTTTTGTTGCTGCTGTTGGTGTTGATGTTGGACTGGCCGATGTGGGGATGGTAACAGTTTCTGTTTCCACTACAGAGAATTCAGTGCATTGGTACATTTAATTTTTGTAACGAATCCAGATGCTACAGTGATGGGTGCATAAAAATGAATAAATAAAGATAAATAAACCACAGGCAGTTGTTGTAACATGGAGTTACATACCAAAAATTACTGCCAGAAAATTATTTAAATTCTAACTAGTGCAGAAAAACTTTCAGTGGACAACACAAACAGAGCTCATCTCATTACCTTTTCCATGGGCTAAGCTTTTTCCACATGTCCAAGACTAAAATTCATGCAACTAAAAGGAAATTCAAAGTTTTCAGTCTCCTTCTGTAAATTTTCCAGTAATTTTGTCTGTAAAATAACAAACTTCTGAATGTAGATGTAGTAAATAAAGGCAACTTCTTTCCTCTGCCATGCATTCAGCCAGGTGCTGCTGATGTGGGACAAAGAGATGCTCCTATCCAGAGAGATGCTATTGTTTAATGGATCAGGAGTCAACGTCAACATTAGAGACCATGAGCATGGTTAGTTTGGAGCTGTGGTGTGGCTTTTTGAACCAAGTACCAAGGAGAAGACTACTGTTGATTTCTGTCTCCTGCACCTTGTGTGCACCCACTGCAGAGGATCTGGCAGTGGTTGGGATCTGCAGGATGGGGACATGGCCCCAGGGTTGCTCCCTTGGTCCTTGCGGAGATCCCACAGCACTCAGTGCAGCAGTGGGTACATCACCCCTGTCCTGGTCAAACACCAGGGTAGGTGAGCACTTGTATTCTTGTTATCTAAGTTACTTGTGCACTTTTAATTGGATATAGTATTTTTGTCCCCTCATCCCAAACTGGTTTCTGAAATAATTCTGGTCTTTTATGGCTCATAAGGGTGGTTTCACTTCATGGTGAGTGAAAGGATTCCATTGCACGGGGAGACACAGCTGAGCAGATGTTACAAACGTCCATGCTGATACTAGAACAGGAAAATTTGAGTCTTCTGAAGGGGTATGTCTGGTCACTGGGAGAAGCAGGACACTGCAGTAAAGGACCCTCATGTTCCAGGACTGCAATGCTATATTCCCGTGCCCATCAATGGATAAACCACTGTAAAAATAAGTGATAAAGACACCTTATAATTATAGGATAATAATATTTCCATATAGTTTCATTAAAAATAAATCAGTAGGATGCTCAGGGGTTCTGTCTCAACCATATCCAGAGAAAAAAAATACTCAGGGATGAAACTGGGTTGTAAAAACAACCTTTACTCTAACCCTTGGCAAATGCACAGGCTTTGCTGTCTGTGAGATGTTTTCCTACTGATATTGTTAATTGAGCTTCTTGGGTTAAGGTCACAAAAGGCTTCACTTGTGATATTGGGTATCTAAATACGTACGGGTCCTCCAAACCTGCCTAATCTGGGAGGTAGGTGGCTGCCTGCCCATGGCCCATGTGCCAGCCGGGTGCTAATGTCCTCCACTCACATGTCCTCCTTACTCTGTGTTTCAGCCCCATTTTGTTTAAGACATTGTGGCATTGAGATCTTTTGTTCCTACCATGCATTCGAGCACTACTATGGCTCAATGCTCCTGTTCTCCCCATTTCCCTTTTACTGGGTTGTTTGGTGGCAAAAGGCATCATTTATAGTGCTGGAACTGGGTTTGGGTGATGTTTTACTGGGCAGAGTAAAAGAGTCAAGAGAAGAGCTTGGTGAAGGGTTTAGAGGGGAAGGGTGTGAGGAGAGGCTGGAGTCACTTGGTTTGTTCAGCCTGGAGAAGAGGAGACTGAGAGGAGATCTCATGGGGGTCTAGAACTTCCTCCCAAGGGGCAGAGGAGGGGCAGGCGCTGATCTCTTCTCTCTGACCACCAACGAATGCCAGGAGCAGAGGGAATGGCAGGAAGATGTGGCAGGGGAGGGTGAGGTTGGCCATGAGGAAAAGGTTCTTGAGGCAGAGGGTGGTGGAGCACTGGAACAGGCTCCCCAGGGAGGTGCTCATGGCACCAAGCCTGACAAGATTCCAGCAGCATTTGGCCAAGGCCCTCAGGGACATGGTGTGAATGTTGGGCTTGTCCTGTGCAGGGACAGGAGTTGGACTCCATCATCCTTGTGGGTCCCTCCCAGCTCACAACATTCAATGATTCTATGATTTTACTGGAGAAACTGGAGAAGTTCCTGTGGGCGCCTGCCATGCCAAAATTCAAGTGCTTCCTGCAAGGTAATTTCCATTTTTCCCCCCCAAAAAAAGGTCTTGAAACCCATTAGGGGTGTGTGTGTGTTTGTCCATGTGTGTTTCACGTGAGGTTCAGTCCATGAAGTGATGAGCTCTATTTACAGCGTGCCGAGTCCCCATTAATTTCGGTGGGAGTTGATGGTCCTTAGCATTAAATGGGAGAACCTGGGAGAGGTTGAGCACACGATTTGTATGTGTTTTGCTCACGTATCAGCGAAGTACACGTCTCTGCAATTGAGTCTGCACTTTGTTAGGTTAAGAAATGCTTCTTTATGGTCTGTAAAGCAAGTGAATAAAATTGAGAGGGAAATATATACTGTGTCAGCTTGCCTGTATGTGAAGAATATTTTCTGTTGTAAAGACAAAGCGTACAGGAAGAAAAAAAATGCAGCGGTGCGACTGTGTGATCATCCTATACAATCACATTAGTAAAGCACTGTGCTACCAGTCATCTTGTGAACTTAAAGCCACCCCTAATTAAACTGTCTGCATCCTCCAGCATTTTCCTGTAATAATGTCAAGCCGTGCAGCAATTAGTTGTCCCTCTATGAATGTAAACACTGTTTGTAAATCATATAAATTTAACCCGCGCTGCTTATTGAAAAGCATTCCGAAAATGGAATTAATTAGTATTGTGGATTTTGGAGTTAGAATTTATGGTATCATTTTTGAGAGTCTTGATATAGTGTTTTCTGTGATTCATGGCAATTAATTTTGGTAGCAAAGGTAGCACTTATTAAAAGTCTCCGATATAATTTGGGGTAGGGCTAATGGTGTGTGCAGCGGCACGCGTGGTATTTCATTGCACTAACACAATTGCTGGGGGTTTATTTTAAATCAAGTTTTACTCCATTCTTAGGCAGCAAGTGCCCTGACCTTTCCGTTTTCTCCATATTTTGCACCTCCCGTCCTACTTCAGTCTAATTTGAATGTGAAGTTTGAATAGGGAAGGAGTCTGCCCCTTATGCAGTAGTTCATCTTCTCTTTAGAGATCAGACTAAATGCCTGTGGCAATATGCTGGGAAACACAGCACATTACCATGAAATAGCTCCATTAGAGACAAAGAAATGTAAACAAAACAAACACATTCGCCACTGGGTTGAGCTCAATTATATTTCTCCTATTGATGGTGTTGAAGCAAATGAAAAAGTGCTCAAGACCTAAATTTAGGAAACCTTTTGTTGCAATTTACTTCACAAAAAAAACCCCCAACAAACCCCTCTGTTGCTGGAGGTGGATGGTTTACCTGAGCCATCAGCTACATAGCACGTTTATGGTTATTGTATTTTACAGGTTGATAGATTTTTATATTCTGTCCAAGTCAGGATCTTACACCACCTGGTTTATTATTTAGTAATTTACAGTGCAGTCAGGCATGTTTGGTTTAATGTAGGATAAACTTATAAATCTATTGTTCCTCCAGTTGCTGGGGTTGGTGTGCAATGAACTACAGAGCTTGATGCGTACATACATTTCAGCTCTGCTTATTTTCTTTGATAGGGAAGCAGGCAATAGATAACACAGTGACAGTGGCATCCCAGGGGATGGCAAAATGTGAGAGCAACACACCGTCAGGTTAGTAGGTCATTATTGTATGAGCACTGAGCCATTAATTGACTACTGTACCAGGCTCAATCTGTGTCAGATTATGGCTTTTGGCAGCAAGGACTGTTATCTAATAGCTAACTTTGCTTCTTTACTATCTTTTTATTGGGTTTTCTGATAAAATTATACATAAAAAGGTAAATATATTTGTTACTCTTTTATTTATTTATTTATTTATTAAACCATATAGAATAGTGGCAATGCCAATAAATAAAATTTCCCGTAAGGTACCATCTAGCAGAATGCTTTTGCTAATACTTTTGAGTAGATTTTTTTAAAAAACTTATTAAGAAACTGAGTTAGTGTGCTACTTTATTTAGTGGGAATAGATATTATGGGTGCAAGGCTATCAGAAATTGATACCTGGCGCCTGAATTGTTTTGCTGTGTTTGGATAGGAATAAGGAGGAATAAGAAGACTGTATCAACAACAATAAACAATGTTTGTAAAAATCTTGCTATTTTCTCATAAAATCTGCCTTAAGAATAAGAGCTGCTGCTCTTACTTTCCGAGCAGATTGTCCATGGGCACCATGGCGTGGTAGGAAGACGGGTGACCCTCTGCCACTTGTGTTGATCAACTGGTAAATTCCCTAGTTTAAAAAACAGGTTGTGGGAAGGTAAAGAAGTTGGTGATTCTGTGATTCTGCGTGTGTGTGTGTTCAACCCAGGGCTCAGTTTGGGCAGGGTTAACTCTGAATTTAAGGGATAATCCTGCTTGTAGTTCAGATTTTAGGTTTCTGCCATCTTTCAGCAAGATCTTTAGGCATGTTTCAGGCTGGAGCTAAGGTGCTGTTTTGATTCATCTTTACACCTGCCAAAGCTCAATCCAGATATTCCAGTCCAGACAGGAGCATAACATGGGTTAAATATTGCTCATTTTAAAAACTGCTTGTGGTGGTTTCACTGGGCCAGCACTGGACTGCAACCAAACCCAGCTGCTCACTCACTCCCCCCTCAGCCAGGGGACAGGGGAGAGGATTGGGGGGCA
>NW_010334915.1:39803-47970 GCF_000700745.2 Antrostomus carolinensis | reverse complement strand
TCATTCCCTCTGTTTTCCTGGTGGGGTTGGCAAGCCCTGGATGAGTTCTCACAGGGCTCGCTGCTTGGGTACCTCCTGCTCATCTTCTTTCCTTGGCTCATTGGGGCGTGAGACTTGCCTCAAAATCACACCCGCTTTTCCCTTTCCCGTTTGCTGTTTATCAACCCTTTACACTTGTATTGCCTCACCTAGGAGAGGTGTGTGGTTTTCACTTCATCTTTGGTAGCACTGGGATTCAGTTCAGGAGCTGTAATTTCTTTCTTCACTTGCTGGGCTATGCCCAGGACCGTTTCAGAGGAAGGTAGCCTTTCTCTCTTTAGCTTTCCTTTTCCCAGAGCATGGAACGAAGCCTTGATGCTCTGCGGAGAAGGAAAACAGAAAGTACAAGTCCTCTGCTAGCCTTGCTCCAGCAATGTGTTGGTGTCTCAGCTGTGCATGGAGGAGGGGGTGCCCCAAAAAGTCTGGCTGCGAACAGTGTTAGGAGACGGAGGGGCGTAGTGAGACTTGAGCTGTGGTCGAGGAGTGTTGAAAAAGAAGGGAGGCAGTTTGAACATCAGGAGAATTGTTGAGGATAACTTGTTTTGAAAACCTTAATGTAACTCTTAAATGTTTTTGCTACGAATTTGGCTGTGCTGAAGACATCCACAGCAACAACTGGAGGGACAACAGAGAGAGAGAGGGAGAAGAAGCAGCTCATGTGTTTAACAACTGTTCTCGTCTTGTTACCTATCACTGTTTTGCCGATGCTTTCAGCCTGTCCAGCAGCCAAATGTGTGAGCCTGACCTCTATAAACCTGTGATAAACACTCTTGGAGAGAACACCAAAATACTGAACAATTTGTAGTAAGTTTTATTTATGATAATGAGCTAATACACTTTTAATAAGCTCAGAAACCTAACCTTCTTCACAGTAGTAAACATTATCTTGACACAGATTATTCAAATTCTGAAGATAGATGGAACTAAGCTTGAATGACTTGCCTGAGAAAATGTTTTTCTTTGGTTGTTTTTTTTTTTTTAGTATAGGAAAAGGCATCAGAACCTCAGCCTTGTCATTGCAGTTATTGTTTTATCTTTGGTAACCTACAGAGAAATTTCCACAGGTATATTCAGAGGTCAGATTAACAGTGTTTTAAAGCTCCAGACTGAAAGTCCAAGCAACTAGGCAGCAGTTTAAATTATTAGTTTAAGGGCTATTTCCCAAGTAGTATATTGCTTACATAGAACTTGAAGGAGATGAGAAGTTCTGCACGCACAGTGGATGTTCAACGGCTAACCTATCTGTTATAGACTAACTGGAAAAGGGGTTTTCAAATTTAAACCTAAATAATAAATAATAATTTATTATTATGCAATAATAAAATATGGCTAAATTCTGGCAAAAGATGTGCATTTCAGGTTAAAAGTTACTCAGCTATACGCAGGTATTACCTGGAATGTGTGACTGAGATGAGAAGGAGTTCTCTTGTGTTTAGTGAGTGCTTTCATCAGCAACCTTGTGAAAGTTGATGCCTATTTAGCCACACTATGCATGAAGTATACAAGTGTTAACTCATTGTTGACCATGCATTGTGTGTATAAGCATGAATTTCCCACCCCCCTAGGCGCCCTGTCTTGCCCGTAGTGTTTCTTCTCAGCAGTAGAAGCCCACAAAATCAAAAGATTTTGGTACTCTAGCTGTAAGAAGAGTGCATTCAGATAAATGCACGTTCAGTTCGGTGACTTTGAAAAGTATTTGCCATTGAGTAGCTGATAACCACTTCAGAGTCTTTCTTTTCTATCAAATTAATCTGCTTGAAGGCTTTTTAAAAAATTATGGTTGTTAATCCAAAGCTCTGTGATCTCTCATGTAAATAGGCGTGCACAAACTCTCCAGTGAAACAATAGGGTGTAATGAGAAATAGTCAACTGCAAAATGTAACAGTAAAATAGAATTGACCAAAATGAGTACTTTGGATCTGCTGTGCTAACAGGGCTGTTCAGCAAAGCAAGGCTCACATACTGATGTTTATCGTGGTACCATTTTCTGTTTACTGTTTCTGAGGGAGAACAGGAGTTCAGTTCTTCTCCATCGCCTGTGCACGAGGGCAGCATTTGTTCCTGTCCTGTACTACTACCCTTGTAGTACACTTCCTTGCTGTTTTGTTTTACAGTTTAAAGATGGCTCTATTGACTTTACTTTGCATTTTATAAAGCAAAAGCGTGTTTTCGGTGAATTCCTATGACTTGTACTAAGTCTCAGCCCAAAGCAAAATATTTCCAGCTGAGTTATTAACTGCTGAAAAGTAGTGTTTTGGTTGTTTTGGTTTTTTTTGTTTTGTTTTGTTTTTTTAGTGGTAATGCTAGAAGGATTTAAACCAGAGCCTGAGAGGCGTGTAAGGAATTTCATTATGTATAGACTAACAGTTGTTAAAGAATGTATCTGGCAGCTTTTAAAAGGATGCTGCAGCATACTGTGCAGAGCAATCTGACAAAAGCCACAGTGAGACAGTCTTTTTCAAACCGATCCACCCATGGACTTCCTATCCTGAGCTTCTAGTAGCTATGTGCCTGGTTAGTAGCTCCGGGGCTGCGGATAAGCAGATGTGGTACTAACGTTGTTCCATGGACCTCCTCTTTGAGGAACAGTAGTGTGAAGTCTGCTGTATGTTACACCTGAACCTTATCCAGCGCCAGTTCCCCCAGCCAGTGTGATGATGATCCAGTTTGAAAGAGAAACGCCTTTCCTGAGCTTTGCTAAGAGGAGAGGATCAAGATCACATACAGGCAGGTGGAAGGCAAACAGCTCAGAAGGCTTGAAATTCCATTTCCTCTGCAGACCATCTTCAGTTTGAACATTTTAAAAGCATTAAGATCAGTTAAAAGTTCTGGCTTTGTAAGACAAGTCACACTTTCGTGCATTGGGATTGGATGTAACGTCACTTGCACCATCCAACAGCTAATCCAGTGTATTCATAAATCCCATTTTGGATTAGGATATAAAGCACTAAAGTCAAACAGAAGATTGTTGTCCTGTAACTTTGCTTTTACTCACACTGTTTCTGGTTTATTCTATAACAATATTGCAGGTTGGAAATCAAATTTTAGAATTAACTCTTGTTCTTGATGTGTATATTGAATTCACAGTGCACTGAGCAGAAGCAGCTGATGTTTGAGTAGGAGGAAAAGTTGCTTAGGTGTTTTTTTTCTTTTTTGTGCATGAATGGACGTGTGCGTCTGGTTTAAGATACTAGTTGGCTGAGCACTTGTTTCTTCAAGTCTTGTTTCTTCATGCTGCCTTCAGCTGGGCCTTTATAACCGCTTCTCCCTTACTACTGGAAAGAGACTCTGAGTACTGGTCTGGTCTTTGAACAGATGTGTTCTCCTGTTCCTCGAGAGAAGCAATAGCTGTGAGAGGGAGGAAAGGCTTAAAGAACTGACTTGTACACTCTGCTGTGATAAAACCCAGGTTATAGTAGCTCTTCCTGATCAGAGGTTTAAAACAGTTTAATAAATAAATAAAAAGGATGCAATTAAGTCCACGGGTGAAGCTTTTTTTTATAGGAGGTTAAACTTAATGTCGCAGAATGCGTTGCTAGCTGAGAAGGTTAATGAAACCTGAGTATAAAGGGCAGCTTCTCCCAGGACTGAGCTGACGTCTGAAGGGGCTGAAACCTGCCTTGGCTGTCTTTTTTTTCTTTTCTTTTTCTCTGGCCTGTAGTGGGAACAAGATAGACATAACTTAGATAACAAATAGCTCAACAACTAGAGCACAGCTGAACTGATGTTTTCTAAGAGCAGTAATTGGCACACTGAAGCAAGTTAATACGATGGAGTATATTCAAAACTAGATTTGTTTTTAGTTCTCGCTTAAAGGCTTTCTTATCTTCCCTAGTGATAATATCTGCTTTGCATAAAGAATTTGACTGGTCTCTCTGTGACTTACTTACACTATTTACTTTTACTTGCAAGTTAAGTATGTCAGTAAGGTAATTTAACTCTGCCTAAATTAAGGGACATGATTCCAATTTTATAGCCATGTATTTTTTTCCTAAATATTTAGTTACTGAAAGAAACCTCCTGATAGGTAATGTTGTTTAGTGGCTACAGCACTTCACCAGATATTCCAGTGAGCAGCAAAAATGAACCTAGGTCTTTTAAGTTCTATTTTAATGACTTTCTCTTAGAGCACATTTTCATCTTTATAAAACATTTTTGAGCTCAGATGGTGGGTAAAGTTTTTGGGCTTTATTTGTTTCGAATCTTTTAAAGAAGGTTATGAAGAATATGAGATTACATCCCCTTTAACCTTCCAAGTAAATAGAACATTGGAGTATCATTGTTATGGAGAAGCTGAGATCAAACAAGGAAAAAACCCAGAAATATTCAGAAGTTATTTTAAAATGTTGATGCTCAAGTAACTTGGGTTTTTTCCTCCCTTTTTTTAAAAAAAAAAACAAACCCAAAACGAAACCCAAAAACTCTGCATAAGTCTGTCACTACAGTACATTACTGAAGCTACGAAAAATGAACAACTATTGTTCTGGACATATAAAACTAAAACAATAAACTGAAAAGAGTTTATTTTTTCAGAATGTTTTCAGTCTGGAGGGAAGAAGTTAGTCCAACATTCTAGACTTTTTGTTGTTTTTTCTTTCTTTGTGGCTAATCTTTATGTAGTATACAAATATCATCTCTGTGCTGTATAAAAATATTTTATCTAAATGAGTAAAAATTGTGGTTTTGGTCTTTTGCAACATAGGAAGGCAATCAGATTGAGTTTAACAGTTAACATTTAATAAAGAGGAAAGTCTGGACTTTGTTAACTCCATTAGAAAGCTCTTGCTAACTTTAGCTTGGGGGAGAAAAAAGATTTGGATCCTCTGCAGAATGGTTAGATGCCTGTCTTTGAAGATCTGCTGAAAACTACATGTTTAAGTCGCAGATAAGGTCTGTGTTATTGTAGCCTCTGAGCCCTTTGGAGTGTTGGTAGATATTGGGGAAACTGAAAACCTGAATAAAACTCTTAAGTAAATGAGGAATTCTTTGTGAAAGGGAGGCAAACAGTGACCTTAAATTCTGCACTGTATGCTTTCTTCACTTTAATGTTTGAATGCTCAAGACCTCTTTTTTTAACAAAGGCTGCAGTGAAATATAGAGTTAACTAATCATTGTGGATTCTTTTATCTGTTATAAAGTAAATGCTTCATAAGCACTTTTAAATTTATTTTCACAAGACCCAGTAGAAGACAAAATGTATTCCCAATTGTACCGTTGTAGGTCTAAAAAAAGAAACCAACATAAAAAACTACTAATTTTTAATCTGTGATTAGATACTTTGGACCTAATTTTCAGACTGCATAGCACCATACAGTCAGATGTTCAGAATGTCTCCCCAGTGACTTCAGATGAGTTTGGGATCAACTTCTCTGAAAATTAGAAAATGAAATGTGGAAATACAGTTCCAGTATTCCCTCAAAATCAGAATACAGCATTTATGCCCAGGAACAGACTGGTTTAAATGATTTGCTCAGCATCACAGAAGAACTCTCTGGAAGAAGTAGAAATCATCCTTATTGACATTTGGCTACTTTTGCTATAAAGTTCTCCCTTTATTCCTTCTTTTTTGACTGCATGCTTTGCAACATCTACAACAAATAAGGACTTTTATGCAGACAAATCAAGACTACATGCGATAAGGCTATAATTAGCCCAAGAGTATGGACATCCTGAGAAACAATGCGGAGTAGTATGCTTCTGAGAAACAAATCCTGCTAAAAATAGTTCTTTTAAACTTGTGGGAAGTTGGTCTTTAATTAGCAGAATGATGACTTCTGTCCTGTGGTGCCATCACCAAATTTTCTCCAGGGTTTAACCACTCTAATAATGAGGAATATCTTCCTGCATGTTCCTATTGAACAAGTGAGAGTTCCAGTTTTGATTTTTTTTTTTTTTTTGTCCTGCTTCCAACCTGCAGCTCTCATTTCACCTCCTCCACCATTTCCTTCTTGCAATCTGTTCCTTTACACGGCAGATTTGTTTACTGTGCCATCGGGAAAAGAGGGCTGCTTCTTCACCTTTCTGGATTATTTCAGGGGTCCATTGCAAAACTGGGGAACAGGTACTCTGTCCATCTTCCTCATAGTTCAGCCTAAAGAAATTCATAGTGCTAATTGTTTGGGTAATCCTGCTTAGTTCCAGTCTGTGTGCACCCAGTGTATTATGGAATTTAACAGCTAATATATCCGCTGACCGTGTGTAAACGATGATTTTGCTATCCCTTCACCTTCACTCGTCTCTGCTCCCCTAAGCTTGTTAGAGGGCTTGTGTGGTGGCAGGAAAACTCTTTGCAGGGACTCTCCCCCCACCTTCTTCACAGCCTTGCACCTTTGCTCCATCAGAGTTCAAGCCCTTTTGCCAAAGTGAAAGGAAGTTGCGTAATATTTTGCCTCTGCCAGAAACAATCTGTATTTCTTAGCTTTGTGTTTGTGGAAGCAGTTTGGCAGAAATTTTCCAGGAGAAGGTTCAAGCAAATGAAATAATGATGTGTGTAAAAGTTTTCAGGTTATATTTGGGGATGTTCTAAAAATCCAAGGCAAAACCAGGAAACAACGGTCTGGCTTACTAAGGCAGCACCCTGAGCCCTGTCTGTTGTGTGAGCTGAAGATAAAGGCTGGTCTGCTTTTCTTTTTAAAATTTGTTGATGTGAATTTTGACTGCAACTGTTTCTAAGAAACATAATCATTATCTATATATAATTTCTTAAAACACATATTCATCTGACTCATAGTCTTGCTAGTTGATGAGATACATGTAGATTTTCATTCCCCTGTAGGTACTTTTAAGATCCATTAGGAACTTTTCATTTGTGGCAGAATTGACCAGATACTTGCATTGCAGGTGCACTAGTCCCAGCCTGTGACATTCTCTGATCACTTTAACATTCTTTTTCACCTCATTTCTCTTCAGGTCTTACTAGTGATGGTTGAGCAGTAGGGTAGAAGGCCCTCGTGACTGAATGCACAGCCTGGTCGTGGGGGTGCTCTGAAGATTAGGAACCGTGGGTGTACAGTCAGAAAGGAACTAAACCCAGGTTTCCACCTTCTTCACTGTTTGGCTTTGTATGATAGTCTTTATTGGTCAGTAATACTAAAATGCAGGTGGTGCTTTTTGCTCACTGATGTTAAATGTAGTCTAAAGGTCCCACACTTAAAATCAGACCTTGAAGCAGTTACCTGGAAGGCACTTAAATATGGATTTGTCCATTGATCTTCTATGCCCTTGTTCTGCTGTGCCTGGTTGGCAAGGAACCCAAAGTTCTCTCGTGGCACTTTGTGGCCTTAATTTGAAACCTTTTTGTTTAAAAGGAGAAAATACAAAATATTGCTAATGCAGGGTCTGAGGTTGTACAGCCAATTGGGAGGCAACTTAATGGAATAAGTATGGAACAACCACATTACTCATTTGAGGCAGTGAAATTGGAGAAAAGTAGAGAATTGGCCCTAAGTCAAGAAATAATAAGGCGGGGGGCTTTTAAAGGTGAAATTAAAAGCCCTCTTAGAAAATTATTCACTTTAGATTAGGCTTATGTGATATGCAATACACTGGGACTGCCAGGTTAGGGCCACTCCAGGTCTTTCTGTTCAACAAATTTGCAATGGCACAAGCACGCATGGAGGGCATTTAAAAAGCCTGATAACCCACAACCATTTGGATCATTGACTGGGATGCTCTGCCTTTCTCTTCTTCCTCTCCCCTTTCTGCCTTTCTCTTCTTCCTCTCCCCTTTCTGCCTTTCTCTTCTTCCTCTCCCCTTTCTGCCTTTCTCTTCTTCCTCTCCCCTTTCTGATCACATCTGACTTTTGCCTTGGTTACCTCCTTCTGCTTCTTTTCTCAGATACATGGAATTGTCACAAGATTCTGGGACTCCTAACCAAAGGGCTGCTTGCTTTATTGACATCCAGAGGATTGTAAGAGCTGTGCCCATACTGGACACCTAAATATGTGTTAATTTCCAAACCTTTCAGGTTTATAGATCATAGAATCATAGGATGTTTAGGGTTGGAAGGGACCTTAAAGATCATCTAGTTCCAACCCCCCTGCAGGGACACCTTCCACTAGACCAGGTTGCTCAAAGCCTCATCCAGCCTGGCCTTCAACACTTCCAGGGAGGAGCAGCCACAGCTTCT
>NW_010334915.1:35359-39788 GCF_000700745.2 Antrostomus carolinensis | reverse complement strand
ACATCTCATCTAAACCTCCCTTCTTTCAGCTTAAACCCATTTCCCCTTGTTTTGTCATTAACTGCCCTTATGAAAAGTCCCTCCCCACCCTTCCTGGATCCCCTTCAGGTACTGGAAGGCCACTCTGAGATCTCCCTGGAGCCTTCTCTTCTCCAGGCTGAACAGCCCCAACTCTCTCAGCCTGTCTTTATAGGAGAGGTGCTCCAGCCCTCGCATCATCCTCATGGCCTTCTCTGGACTCATTCTAACTGTTCCATGTCTTTCTTGTGTTGGGGGCTCCAGAACTGGACACAGCACTCCAGGTGGGGCCTTACGAGAGTGGAACAGACAGGGAGAATCCCCTCCCTTGACCTGCTGGCCACGCTGTTCTTGATGCAGCCCAGGATATGGTTGGCCAGATGCACAACACTGACCTTCCCCCCCCGGCCTGTCCCGCTCTGTTTTATTCTCATGTTCTGGATCTGAATGGATTAGGGAAGAAATAAATGTCTGCTCCGTGTTTGTTTGTCCTTCAAGTTTTGTTTGTTTCTACCCCACCGCCTTTATATACTGTGTCCTGTCTGTTCCCCTCTTTTCAGAGCTGTGTATGGCTGGTAAATTGGCTCAGGTGAGTTATGAGATAAGTCAGCTCTTTATGTGAGGAACTTGAATTAATGGGCTTCAGGGTACTCTCATGAATGACTGCAGGTGTGTCTGCTAGGTAGTAAACCAGTTTTTCTCATATAGTACCATAGTTTTTATAAATAAATGTACCAGACAATTGTAATTCAAAACAAGTTTCTATTTCAGAGCCTTGAACCACTCTTCTTGAATGTATAGTGTATAAAGGGGTTTTCATGTATCTTTTTGATTGAGCAGTGTAAAAGCAACAGACGATGGGACAAAGGACTCCTCGTTAATGTGAAGTGGGAAGCAGGACTTGTAGAGCTGACTGGAGAAGTTTGTTTCCATTCCTCTACACCCAGCACTAAGGAGTGTGGCTTTTGGTGACAGGCACTTATAAGAGTTACAGTTATCTTGTAGATTTTATAAAAACATTTTGCACATAACTTTATTTTTGCTGCTGTAACTGTGTGGAAGAGTTCCCAAGACACATGTTACACAGTTACATGTACAAAGTTGTTCTCCAATCCTGTGTTTGTATACAGCACGAGGTGCTCATATTCATCAGCATGCTAATTGTGCTATGCTAATGTCAGAGTAGTGTAGTTAATTTAGAAAAGAGGCACAACTGCCTTTTTTGATTTTTAAAAACAAACAAACAATTTCCTGGAGCAGAGAGGATCTTAAATTAAGACTCTATATTATCCCTGTCATGAGGTTTCCTTTATGCCACCTAATAGATATTTTGAAGGCTCTTTCCCCTCATCCTCCACTTTTTTGAGACTGATTATAGTCAATGTTTTACAACCCACATCTACAGAAGTATTACTTTGACAGCTGTATGTCATCAGCAAAGACAAATCCAAACAGCTTTTTGGTTGAAGCAGCTTATTTGAAATGAATAACCAGCAAAATTGATTAATCCTAGACATAATTGTTTCATGCCTGTCTGTTTCCCATCACTTCTCTTCTCCCCCTGAATTTGGGTATGTCTCATCCCAAGGCAGAAAGACACTTAATCTTTTTCTTTCCTCCTCTTACATATTTACACACAGACTGCATGGGACATAATGAAATAAGCTAAAAAAGGAGAGTTATATCTCTAGAGTAGGTTGTTTTGGGTTTTTTTCTCTTTTTTAATGGCAGAGATTTAAGAACACTTTTGTAGGAGCTTGCAAATATAGACAGCCAGTCAACTTCTCCTCAGGGCCTGGCATATTTTAAAAACAAATTTGCTTGTTGTACTCAAACAGTACCTGACTCTCAGGTGTACAAGATGCTAGAAACTGTGGAGAAACAGGGAAAAATGGATCATATGAATTCTGTATGTCCATTTGTTCAGTGCATACAATGCTGTTTTCTTGTAATGAAAAAAAGAAGGGTCAGTGGTGCTTTGTGAATGAGCCCTGATCCCAGCTGGGACATTCTCATAGCACTGCCTGACATGGGTACAGCCACTCTCGTTCCCAGCCTCCAAAAGCTCACGTAGCAGCACCCTTTTGAGTGTCAGTGTACTTGTGGCACAGTTCATCCACAGCCCAGATCTTCCAGTTAGAAAGAGAACTTTTATTCTCAGCTAAGGGTTTGATCTTGGATTTCTTCTTAGTGTAAAACTTGCTTTTCTATTTGTATTTCTCTTGTGTTGAGATATAAACACACTTCATGGTTGACTCCATTTTATTCTTCTACTTGTTCCCGTGCAGATTTCTGATTTAGCTTCTTGTTTTTTTCCATTGGTAAACTGTGAATAATTCAGCTTCCCTGTTTCACATATGCCCGTACTCTGTCACAAAGGACCGTCCTGGTGGCATCATACAGAGAAGTGTTATCTTCTTGCTTCAGAAATGACACTTGCATAAGTTAGATCTTAATTATTTATGATAATGTCACTTCAATCAACTTTATTTGCACTTAGAAAAAAAAATGCAGTTAAATATATTTGATTTAAATTTGAACCTATTAGGGCCCATTTTTTTTCTTTAAAGGAATGTAGACTGACCTCACATATTGGTGCTTTAATAATAGGTGAATGCTAAAGCTGTAATACACTCGTAACACTTCAGCAGAAATATACATCCTTTTTGAGGAGGATTGTGTGTTTAGCCTGGTTTCCTATGGAGATAAAACTTCAGTAATTTTTCTGTCTGATTGTTTTCCTTCTCCTTTCTGTGAGTTTGGCAAATAGGTAGAGGTCTCAAGGTAACAGCATTTTTACAGGTGTAATGAACAATCACAGAGGAAAGGGAAGAGGGATCCTATTAGGACTAGGTTGCAGTGACTTCAGTTATTATTAGGCACCAGGGAATCCTGGTGGGTGAAAGACGTAATGAATTCCCACCTGTGGCAAAGGCTTCAGTTAGAACTTGTATCTCCCGAGTCAGGTACCTGCTATCAGTCACAAGACTTGTGTATTTAGGAAACCAGGCTGCCTTACTTACAGCTGATTTTAGATGACCTGAGCTATGGATGTTACCAGAGTAGACAGATTTTCAACTGATTTGGAGGTGAGGTGGAATGTATCTACTTCCATTACTAAAATCTTCAGGGTTGGATTGTCGAAAAAATAGAAAGATATTAAGGGAAATAATTGACAAAAGTCTTAATGTAGTGGATATCATTCCAGGTTTTCTAGGCAAATTCAGTCTTTGTATGTTAAAGTAAAGCTTACAGATATTTATCTCTCGTCCATATCTCAAGGTTAATTTGGATCAAGGTGGGCAGTGGACTTCTGATAACTACAGTACTTTACTATGTGGGCGCTAGTTTGGCAGTGTGTTATGTCTGTTTAACTTCATCTGTTTCCCGTTTTTCTGGAGTAACTCTATGTGTTGACAAGTCTGGAGTTATTTAGCGCTGCCTTCTCAGTAATGGAAATACGTTATGTCAGAAAATGGAGATGAGGCAGGTGATACTAAATTCTTTTAGTGGCATCTCGCTAGTGATACCTTCAGGGTAATTTCTAGATGTTGCAGTTCATTCAGATGAGTGGCAAAGCATCTAATGCATAATTATGTTTTCTGTATGCTGATAAAGATTTTTTTTTTTTGTTTGTCCTTTTTTTTCTTCCAGGACTCCACTGTTGTGACTCCAATTATTCTCAGAACAGATCCACAGGGGTTTTTCTTCTACTGGACAGATCAAAATAAGGTAAGATAAAAGGTTCCTGCTCCAGAATGGTTCTTTCTGTTTACTGTCATTTGATGGGTAGGCAGGAGTCAGGAGGCTTTGCATGCCAGTCCTGGCACAGCAGACAAGCATTACATCAGCATACGTTCCTCTGCTCTTCTTAGGAGCAAATACATCAGACCTGTGGCTCATCCCTGGTGCACAAAACTTGGAGAGATGAATTGAAGACTTTGGAATTTCCAGCCATGTTAATGATCTGATGGCCAGTGAGGTGTATAATTGCCCTGATTTACAGGCAAGGATCCATTTGGGATGCTGTTGTGATTCATAATTGGCTTGTGGTTTCTCTTGTCCTGCTTTCCATACACTGAGGATTTTGACTGTGGTGCACAGCAGACCCAGAATTCCCAGAGGCTAGAGCTCCTTTTGAATTCTTCCTCCTCGACTGCCATGTGCTCCCTGGCCATGCCTGGTAGGCCACGTCACTCAGTTCTTACTAATCTTCGCTGGATGCTTACTCTCTTCTAAAAACATTCCGGTATGCTTAGGTCACTCTTATGGCTGGGGAGCTGTTGGGAAAGCTCATGGCCTGATTCACTGCAGCGTTACTCCAGTTTCACATCCATGTCACCCCTTGAAATCAGCACTGTCATGTTTCCAGCTGTTGGAGATTGTGGAGCTGCGCTGGGGTGAAAGAGTG
>NW_010334915.1:25156-35344 GCF_000700745.2 Antrostomus carolinensis | reverse complement strand
AAGAGTGTTGGTGCCCTGAGCAATTGGGTGCGCTTTGTTTAATGTAGCGTATCAGATATATAATAGCAAATTAGTGTTACAATTGTTATAGCAAAATTCTGTATCAAAACTAGGAACTGCATGGGTTCCTCCTTTTTTTTTACAGATTAATTTTCAAGTACTTATGAAGTGCTTGTACTGGTTCCCTTTTGAAAATGGTGTTAGAACTTGGTAGTGCCTGAGCTTTAGCCTTTTGTTGGAGAATGTGGCAAAATGACTGAACACATCCTTGTAGTATTCTGGCTATGGAAACCTGGTTTTCAGGAGTTCCTGTTGATTTTATGTTTAGATACTAGTGCAAAAATTGCTTGAGGAGGTAGCAATCATTAAATGTACAGACTGTACAGGCAGTTTGCTATTATGTTAGATCATATTCATCTTCCTGTGTTTGCTTTTCAGAGGAGATGGAGCACAGTTTTGAGTCAGTGTATTTGGAAATCTTATCATGGAGTTATAATATAAATCTTGTCTTTCTTTGCTTGTGCTTGTACAAGGTGGTGGTGGTTAAATGTTCATCTGTTGGCCATCTAGAGTTGTTAAATTATAGCCCAAAGAAGCCAAGTGAGCGCTCTCAGAAGTTGAAGGCTATGACTGATTTACACCAAGCCAGTAGCTCTGCCAGAACACAGTGCAGTCTTCTGGCTTGTTCCTTCTGTTGCATAAACTAATTGTATAAGCTGAAAAATAACGGTGGGCTTTGTAATAATAAATGGAAATCCAGTGTTGATTGGAGAGTTTATTTCACTTTTAATATGTTTGGCACTAAGACCTCCTTCAGTTTCCTATTGTTGTCTGTAAAAACAATGTCTTGGAGCAGTTCTGTGAAGAATAGCTATTTATAGAATTGTTATTCTCATATTCATGAAAAAATGTATGATGCTCAGAGCATTTTTTAAAAGGTTGGGTATTTGTACAAGAGACTTGCATGTCAGTTTGATTTTTAAACTTGCAAATCAAGCCTCTGTAAAGGGCAACAAGAAGGATTTTTTTCTGGTAAATAATTCATGACAACTAGGTGAAGCTTGTTCCTAACCCCATCCTAGCAGTGTCTATTTAAAGAAAGTAAATATATTTCTGTTGGGGTGCTGATAGTGCAAAGAGAAGGAAAGAAATACTATTTCCTGCTTTTGCAGAGAATGGTTTGGTTCACATCTATTGTGAAATCACAAATTCATTAAAAAAGGAGGTTACATAGGAAATTTTCTTCATTTCCTTCACTTTGTGTAAAGTGATCCTGTGATGACAGTGGAACTACGTGAAGAAATAATATCAGGACAACACACCCTTTATGTGATTGCTTTCTCTTTTTTATTTTTTTTCTTTCTCCCCCTAGCTATCACTTTTTAAGCAGTTGCTTTTGTCATAACCAAAGCCTGTTATATTCTGAGTCTGGAAGGATAGGCCATGCTAAATAAAGTGATTAACTGAGAGAAGCCTGCCGGCCAGCATCCTTGGTCAGGCATGTGTTCCTGAGAGCTGACTACAAACGCGTGTGGAGACAAGGCACGAGTTGCAGCCATCTTTCTAGCCGTTTGAGTGTCCTGTTTGCCTGTGCAAAGCAGTGAATTACTGCCTGGATAATGGTATGGCTTTTAAATTAGATATCTGTCTTCTTTGGTTGCTGTTGCCTTGTCAGTAAAGTTATAAAAAAATTACCTGAATCACTGGGGGAAAACAAAACAAAATGAAACAACACTCCCCTTGTGTTAAATCTTTATTTAGCTTAGAGAACTGGTGGTTGTAGCTTTGCAGCTTTCTCTGACTTATCTGGTTGAGCTGCTTCTTGCATTGTTTTCTCATTCCTTTGCTTTTCTGTTTCTTCTCTGCTGCAGAGAAAGTAAAACAATAGGTAGTGTCTGTTGTCTAGCAGTGTATCTGAACAGTATTTTAGATTTTAGTCAGAGCTCAAGGTTCCTGATAAAGATGCATGTTCAGTGCAGCTCTCCATCAGTGTCTCTGACCCCATCTTGTAGTTCTTCACAAAGCAGCAACCCTCCCAGGGTTTGCAGCCCAATTGATGAGCCTGGATAATACTGGAGTAGAACAGATGGTGGATCAAAAAGGCTGCCAAGGAAGTAATTGTTACCAAGAAGTTTTATGTATATGACCAATGTGGACTCTTAACTTGCAGTCCCCTGTGGCTCTTTGGAAAGTAAGTTAGTAGCAAGTTTCATAGTTGGCTTGCATGAGCTGTTATGTTCCTAATATATCGTTTGAGGTCTGTAATTTCAGCGCTGTGAGGATCCAGAGGAGGCCACAAGGATGATCCAAGGGCTGGAGCACCTCTTCTGTGAGGACAGGCTGAGAGAGCTGGGGCTGTTCAGAGAAGAGAAGGCTCCGGGGAGAACTTATAGCGGCCTTCCATTACCTGAAGGGGCTACAGGAAAGCTGGGGAGGGACTTTTCATAAGGGCAGTTAATGACAAAGCAAGGGGAAATGGCTTCATATACTTGGCCTTAACTAGTAGCAATGTTTGCTTTTATGAAATAGCTGGGAGTCAGGCGGCCTGGGGACTTTCCTACAAGAAAGCTGGGGACAGACTTCTGAGAAGGGCAGTTAATGACAGAACAAGGGGCAATGGCTCTGAACTGGAAGAGGGCAGGTTTAGATGAGATATGAGGAAGAAATTCTTCCCTGTGAGGGTGGTGAGACACTGGCCCAGGTGGCCACTGTGGTATCCTGCAGTTTGACACCTTTACTGTGTACTTGCATATTTAAGTATATTTTGCTGTCATCAGTAAAGATAATCATCCAAAATAAAGTCATACATAGCATTTCGCGATTTTCTGATAACAAGGAAATGAAAACCCCTTTTTGTTTTAAACATTTCAGGACAGCTTTCTAATTTTAGTTGTATTTTTCAGTATGAAATTCTTTTGTTGCTGAAGGTTCAGGAATATTTGCTTTATCTATATGCAGAGTGCTGGCTGTTTTCATAATATTACTTGAATGATTCTCAACATAGGTTTTAAAAAATAAAAATTAATTAATGTGACAAGCTGCTAGCATCTGTTACATATCTTATTGTTTCTATAATGTTTCTTAACTACAGAAAAAACAGACAATATTAATTGCATTGACATTTTTTTATGACCTGACTAAAACATATCTCAATTCCTTGCTGCTTTTTTCTAAAAAAAATGAAATACCATTTCTTCAATTTGTTTGTATTCTGGTCATAAGCATTGAAGAAAGAGAAATCAAAACTTGACCAGGTGAAGAGAAAGTCTACCAGAATAAGGAGTGATAATAAGAAGCACTTTCCAGCAGATGAGAGGAGACTGAAAGCATTTGGTGTGTTTAGCTTCTCTAGCAAAGCCAAGCCAGAGAAGGGCTGTGATTTCTGTCTATGAATAAAGTTATTAATTAATGTATAGGCAGAGTAGGAGAAGAAATACATATTGTCAGACAGTTTGCCTACAAGGAAGATGGGGAGGGACTTTTTATAAGGGCAGTTAATGACAGAACAAGGGGCAATGGCTTTAAACTGGAAGAGGGGAGGTTTAGATTAGATATTAGGAAGGAATTCTTTGCTGTGAGGGTGGTCAGACACTGGAACAGGTTGCCCAGAGAAGCTGTGGCTGCTCCTCCCTGGAAGTGTTGAAGGCCAGGCTGGATGAGGCTTTGAGCAACCTGGTCTAGTGGAAGATGTCCCTGCTGATGTCAGGGGGGTTGGAAATGGATGATCTTTAAGGTCCCTTCCAACCCTAAACCATTCTATGATTCTGGTTTGTGCACTGTTATTCTTGAAACCTTTAGCTGGAAGCTATATTACAGAATCAAATGGACGTTAGGAGAAGACACTTAGCTGTTGACTTGGTGCAGTTCTTACACTGCCTAAGAAAAGGAGTAAAAGGAGGAAAGCAATTAATTGCTTTTATAATAAAGTCATTTAGGTTTTTAAAAGTCTGAGGATGGTATAATATGTTATCCTTTTCATCTCACTAGCATGTACTGATTTATTTTTAAATAAAAATGGCAGCATGCTGAAAACACAGAGGATGCAGACCCAGTGTCATCCACAGCACCGTGAAAAGACAATCTGTGTCATGAAACTAAACATGTGTCCAGTTCTATGGAGTCAACAGCAGTTTCTAGTGCCTTCTGCAGAAATGCTGTTGTAAACAGATGGTGATTCCGTTTGTCCAAAGGAAGTTTGTGCTGAGAAACTACTGCAAGTGCTGAGGTGATACTTACTCCATGGGAGAGGTTGAGTGGTTGAAGCTTCCCTCCTCTACCAGTTACCTTTAGAGCAGTAGCACAGCCCAACCAAATGGTATATATGGAAGGAATCTGCTTCAGGTGCTAGCTTGCACATAGTTCAAGCTTCTACAAGTATTTGAGAGAAGGGGAGGTGGTGAGACAACAGTGGTACAGAAGCACCTACAGCCAGGTATTTCCCCCAGCTCTGGCTTACTCATACTGACAGACTGAGGATATCTAAAGGCAGAGAGACTCCATCTGTACAGCTTTTTAGTCATAACAACTTTGCAGTTTTCAGGGAAAGGAACAGGGGCAGTTTGTCACAGGGGGAGGCCTATTTTATGTGTGAACTTTGCTGCCAGAACTGGTACTAATATGTGGTAGCGCAGCCACAGAATACGAGCTTGCTACAAGAGCCTGTAGCAATAGTACTGTACCTTGAGCTGCAGCTTTCTCATTTAATGAGATTGCATGAAGTGGTGCCTTATGATAGAACAGGAGAGGACTTTTGAGACCTTGAAGGTCCTTTCCCCTCTTGTGTCTTGAGGTGATCATGAGTTTCTTCTGGGCCTGAAAACCCAACACAGACCGCAGAGTGAATGTGTGGAGTCTGTAGGCTGTACCCACAATAGATTGGATTAGGCTTGGCTAGAGCATGTTTGTAAATTTTGTGGCAATCCCATTGCCCTCATCCAAATTAAAGATGATGTGGCATTTTTCCAGCTGCTGGGGATTTTATCAGTGTTATTTAAGTAGAGTTCTTTTGTGGCTGTTTTGAACAGGGGCTTTAAAACAATTGGGTCAATATTTGTACTGCCCTATGGGTCAAAGATCTTTTCATTGCATCTTTATATGTTTTACAGTACATTTGATGAGCATACAATAAGGGTTGAAGTTAATAAATCAGTATTTAAAATATACCTAATAATTTAATGAGAATAATGTAATATTTAATGATACTGGGTTTAAAAATACCTGCTCCCAGCCCCAAATGTTTGGCTTAATTTATTCAAGAGCAAGGTTACTAGGTGATGCATCTCTCTGCTGAGAAAATCCAAGAAGTGCATCATTAAACATGTATTCATACTTCTCTTTCTGGCATGTAAAAGGGAAAAAAAAATAAATAACTGGGACCCTTTGAAGAAATGAGATTATAAATATCATTAATTGAATGAGAAAAGATGGTGCATGTCTCTTCACATAAGGGATTATTTTAACATTATAATGAAAAACTTGCTATTCTTCCTCATTCTTTTAGCATCTCTAGTATTTCAGCAGTCAGCATCCCTTATTATGAATACAGTTTGGTAATGAATATTGGATACATGGGCCTCCATCACATGGTTTATCATACAAATAGATTTGCCTTCACTTTAGCTGCAAAACAGAGGATCCGGAATTACTTAGATCCGTGTAGCACATTGGCATTCTACCAAGCACTGAAAAAGACTTGTATATTTAGATGGTTATGGAGTGGAGTTTTTTGGTTTATTAGTAGGCAATTCTGTATTAGGTGCCTTGTGTTCTCAGTACTCTAGTACTTGTGGTGCTTCTTCATGAACTTCTGTAAAAACATTATGTATAATCTACATACATTCTCTGGTGTCAAACTGGTGTGAACAGGAATAATACCAAAGCTAGGAAAGCTTCTTATCAGAAGGACCCTTGATATGAGATTATAACCCTCTCCAGATGAAGGGTAAATTAAATTCATTCTGTGAATGGCATTGCTCAAGGCTTTCTCCATGTAGTACTATTCCTTTATCCATTTACTGTGTGTGAACTGAGTTGGAAGCTACAGGTGTATTGCCTCCGATTTCTGAGGGCAGGGGTCACTCACTGTATTTCAGCTGGAAATTGAAGGACTGCAGGCTTTCTTGATGGTGGACAAGGTCCTGAGGAGGTGATGCTAGTCTTTTGGCACAATTAGATGGAGTTGGGTTGGAATCTCTTTTTCAAACCAAGTAAGTCCCATGCTTACTCGGTGGCACAGAGTTTTCAATGGAAATCTGGATGAGGACTCCCTCATCCCTGGAAGTGTTCAAGGCCAGGCTGGATGAGGCTTTGAGCAACCTGATCTAGTGGAAGGTGTGCCTGATCATGGCAGGGGAGTTGGGGCTAGATGATCTTTAAGGTCCCTTCCAACCCAAACTGTTCTATGATTCTGTGACTCCACTTGGACAAGGAGCTGTGATGATATAAAACTTTGCTTCTCAATTGCACTGGCAATTGGGAGTGAACCTGAAGCAGCTTGTAAAATAACAGTGGTGGCACAGCAAAAAATCTGGGCCTTTGCAGGGTTTTACAGTCTTCTTCATTTGTGAATTTGAGGTGTTGTGTTAGGAGCTGCTATCGTGGCATTAGCAGCTTGAGATGGGGATGTCATTACTGGAACACAAGGGCCGGTTTTTGGGTAAGAAAATGACCCATAAATGCTGACATCCAAAGTTGTGTCTCTGTCACATTTTTAATGGGAAATGGAAGAGAATCTCTTCAAGGATGCAGCACTTGCTGAGGGACTGTTGTAACTGAGCAGGTTGAGCAGTGCAGAAATCACGAGTGAAATCTTAAAGGCGAGTTCTTCCTCCAGTGAAGATATGGAAGTGCAAGAAGCAGCACAAAAGTCAACTTGTCAAAAGTAGTGAAGGTAATGAATCTGCAACAGGAGTTCTCAGCTGGGGGGCCCCCACTCTGGCTTGAAGCAGCTGAGCGTCAAGCATTAAAAAGTTGATCTGCTAGCTGGGCTAGCAGCCCATGCGGTAATCCTGGCAAGTTCACCTGTATGCATTTGCTTTCTCTTTAATGTAGATATAACTCCTCACCTGTATCTCTAAAGGCAGTACCTAGCAGTTCATCAATAAGTACCAGTACATGAGCTAATAGCCATTCTGATGGTTCCATGCTGGGAACTGTGTGCCGGTGCCTTTGGCACTGAAGTACACTGTCTCTTTGCTGGCTTATACTACAGAGGTCATTCAAAGGTGGAAAAGCCTGTTGTATTTTGAAGTGGGGAGAATTTCTAGCTTAACAGTTAAAGCAGTAGTGGAGTCAGCCTAGTCACCTGGAAGTTGTAGCTCATGTTTTTTCACAACCGCTTAAAAATTGCCATGTGAATGGAATAAAAGATGATGGGGAAAGTGGTAGGGATTTCCACAGATAGTGAAAATAGAAGGAAATATTTCATGGAGGTCAACTTCCCATCAGACTGCTGATTTCATTTTGAAAAGGAAATCTTTCTGCTTTCAAAACATGGAAATTGTTCAAGGCCCATTAGGGAAATGGTACTACATCAAACACAGAAGATCTCTAATAAGCATTTCCCACTGCTAAATAGCTCCCTTATTATTGTGAGAGAGGCAGGAATAGAAAATTAGTTTTGAGTTTAAGCCACAACATAGGTCTAGTTTCTGAAATGAGAAAGCAAAAAAAAAAATTCAAAAAGGGAAGATGATTCTGAAGTCATCCAAATTTAGCTACTGTTGAATTCTCAGGTACTGAGAACAGTCCTCAGATCTTTTGTGGTATGCAAAAATATTATCCTTGCTATCTTAATTGAAAGTAGGTTGTGACTCTCCTATAAAGATGAGATTGTAGGCTGTCTTTTGTTTAGATGGGCTGAGACTTGGTCAGCTTTGGCTGTAGATAACTGTAAATGTTATTAAAAAAATAATTGGAAATGAGGTTTTATGCAAAAGACCTTCATGGTCTGGCTGCTGGAACAGTACAGACACAACCCTTTTGTTGTTACAATTTTCAGTTTAAATATTTCAGTGAAGAAAACTTGTGGCCAAGTCAACTAGCGTACACTAAAGTGACTTCTTTAATGTGTGTTTAGATCAAGCTTTCCAATGCTATGTGACTTAAATAATAATTTTCTTACTGTTCACATCTCTCAGAATCACAGAATGGTTGGAAGGGACCTCAGGAGATTATCTAGTCCAACTCTCCTGCCAAAGCAGGTTTCCTACACAGATTGCACAGGAACTGCACAGGAAAGCGTCCAGGGGGGCTTGGAACATCTCCAGAGAAGGAGCCCCCCCAGCCTCTCTGGACAGCCTGTCCCAGGGCTCCATCACGCTCACAGTAAAGAAATTTTTCCTTAAGTTTATCTGGAACTTCAGGATCTCATCATAATGTCATTTAATGTTTCGGTATATGCTTGGCCTTAACTAGTAGCAATGTTTGCTTTTATGAAATAGCTAGGAGTCAAGAGGCCTGGGGACTTGCCTACAAGAAAGCTGGAGACAGACTTCTGACAAGGGCAGTTAATGACAGAACAAGGGGGAATGGCTCTAAACTGGAAGAGGGCAGGTTTAGATGAGATATTAGGAAGTTCTTCCCTGTGAGGGTGGTCAGACACTGGAACAGGTTGCCCAGAGAAGCTGTGGATGCCCCTCCCTGGAAGTGTTCAAGGCCAGGTTGGATGAGGCTTTGAGCAACCTGGTCTAGTGGGGGGTGTCCCTGCTGATGGCAGGGGGGTTGTAACTGGATGATCTTTAAGGTCCCTTCCAACCCAAACCATTCTATGATTCTATGACTTGCCTCTTGGTCATGATTTGCCGTAACTTGGCAATGGGCTGCTCTACATCTCTGTGCCTGTTCCACTTCTGCCCTGACTTTGCCTATTTGAGAAGCCTTCTGTGAGTAGGGCTGCAGCAGGGACGCTGTGTTACTGCCTAATTACACACCTGGTACAACGTGGTTCCAACCTATTGTAGTACGTGTGTTAGAGATGTTAATGTCTTCTAGCTGAGAAGGGCTTGTGGTAAATAGAGACAATGGTATGTAATAACCTCGCCTGCAGTCTCTTTTCTCCTCCTTAATTAAAAAAAGTCTCGTGAGTTTGTGCCTGCAGCTTGTCCATAGATTTGGTTGAATATGCAGCATCGGCTTTGCTGGCGATCTATTATTAGCACAGTTCAAAAATTGGCTTCTAGGACATCAGTTTTCCTGATCGTTGGCAGGATAACTGATCTCTTATCAGATTGCTTTCTCTGCTGAAGCTCTGCCAGTTCAGATCCTTCTCTCTAATGCTTCATATCCTAGCTGTTTCCCCTCCCCACTGTGCTTTCAGCTTTTCTCTTTACGAGGTAGTGCTGCTTCCCTCTCCTGCTTTTTGCTTTCTCCTACAGTCTCAGAGTTTTACAGCAGCTCTGCACACTTGCAGTTGGCATCACACAGAGCAGAAATGATGGCCATTGATAACCCTGTGCTTCTTTTGTACAGCACTGCCTTCCTTTTTGGTTTGGGGTTAGAATAGGACAGAAGACACTCTCTAGGATCCTTCCCTAGAGAATCATCTTTCAGTTCCATCTTCTTTGCTTTAATACAGTTTTTATTATATACCCCATAAAACCTTAAGCTACAAATCATAGGAGTTTTAGGTTCATTGTGTATGGCTGTTATTTTTGAGTGCTTGTAACTGTACAGATGCTGTTTACATCGCCAGTCTCCTCCAAATATTCTACTGGATTAGAACGTCTGTGAAATCTGCAGGCAGGCTCTACCAGGGGTGTGTATATTCTCTTGTCTGGAGCCTGGCTTGCTGTTTTCCTGATGTTTTGTGCCACTGTGTCTCCTCCACAGGCAGTGGTTTTGCAAATAAAATTCTGAACTAGCTCTGGAGGATGTCAAACCCTCCTCAAAAGAGGGGAGACTGTGTCTGAAGAGGCCATGCCTTCCCTTGGCTGTGTCTTGTACGTGTGCATGTGCTGTTAGTAGGCAAACCTCCTTTTTTGCCTTTTCACAGTTAGGGCTCTTCGTCAGGCAGGAAATGAGTATTCATCTTCATTATTTCTACTAATTAATCTTTCCACGTAAGCATGTTTTCCAGTGTATTCTGACTTCTTGACGTCATTGTCCGTCCTTCGCTTATTAACAATAATAGCGTATGTTCTCGTCTCTGATACCTAGTTGCTGACGTTGTAGCTCTACTGATGTTGAGTT
>NW_010334915.1:0-25128 GCF_000700745.2 Antrostomus carolinensis | reverse complement strand
GAGTAGGGGCTGTGACAGAGGATTTAGATTTCTGTCTTCATTCATATCCCAGGAAAAGTAATTTCCAGTATCTTAATTTTTAGTGTGGAGTTTGAGTCTGCTTTTAAAACTGGCCCATGCCTTTAATTCAAGATGCACTCTGCATAGTGTGAGAGGAACAAGATGTACTATTGTACGAGAGAACTGTTAGTGGTTGAAGAACATATTTAAATCCTGAATCTCCAGGGCATGTTAAACACTTGGCTGTCCAATTAGCCCAATAACAATTGTGTCTGTGGGGGTATATAGAACCCTGCAATTTCAAGGCTGCATTTATACATCAAAAGTGAAATTCTACCCCTGCGCCACATCCCAAAGAGCTCTCATACTGTCTGGGGGCTGAGGATTATCAGAACCTGCCTCTGATTTCAAGGCTGGTCACATTGTGCTCGCAGGGCTTTCCTGAGCCTTTTGCTGCTGTCTGTAACTTATGCAGACACCATCAGACTGGTGATGTGCTGCTGACTGGTTAGCAATACATCCTGGCTGCTCCAGGGGACAGAACCTGCCTCAAAACTGAAGAAGTCCATGGATTGGTAGCTGATATCACACAGCTGTGCTGCCAACTATTTCAAGTGCTGTTTCATAGAATCATAGATCATTCTGGGTTGGAAGGGACCTAAAAGATCATCCAGTTCTACCCCCCCTGCCATGATCAGGCACACCTTCCACTAGACCAGGTTGCTCAAAGCCTCATCCAACCTGGCCTTCAACACTTCCAGGGAGGGGCATCCACAGCTTCTGTCCTGTCCTCACAGCAGAGGTGCTCCAGCCCTTGGATCATCCTCGTTGCCTCCTCTGGACTCGTTCTAACAGGTCCATGTCTTTGTTGTGTTGAGGGCTCCAGAACTGGACACAGCACTCCAGGTGGGGAAGTTTATTGTTTATTGAAGGCTAACTCACAGCTAACTGAGGTGAATGCTGTCCTGCTGATCGCAGTATGTTCGATAAACTGTACATTGTAAGGTATTTACCTGTAGAATACGTGTCACGGAAGAGGGCTTTGGATAATTTGGACAGGTGGTTTACTACCCAGAGAGCTGGTTATCTCTGATTGATAAACAGCAGTAAGTGCAGTTTAACAAGAGTAATAATAAAAATATTGATTAACAGGCTACAACTGTCGAGTACTAAGTGATGCTCATTGAAGTCCCTGTTAAAACAGTAATGGAATTCTGAAGAAGGTTTTTTGTCCTTTATTCAGTTGCTCTGGGCTTACTCCAGACAGTTAGACATAAAGCCTTATTTAATAAAAGGTCCATGAAGTAGAAAAATAATGCCTGAAAGCTAGCAATATGGACAAAAAATATGCAGGGAGTGCCATTAGAAAAGCTTAAGTAATTTATCTTAGGCAATTTCAACTTTAAGACTGGGGGAAAATAACAAATATTCTGTATTTAAGGGAACTTTAAGAACAATACGATATTTTACAAACTATGTCTTTATGCTGTAATTTCCCTAAAAATAAATAAATGAATTAAAGGTGCCCTTTTTTTCCCCCCCTTTTTATCAAGCAAATCTGTATTAAATAGTAAAATAAGCATAGGGCTATGTTGTTCATGAAGAACACCCTTCTAAATGGATGTAAGACTTAGGACTTTCTTGAGTTGTTTTTTTTTCCCCTTACCACTGAGGTCCATGTTGTGGTGGCATCTTAAAGTCATCTGCCAGGCGCTTCTGCCAGCCAGTCTTCCATAACCAGATCTTCACTCCGTCGCTAGCCCATGCTGTAATTAAAAATTCCCAAACTTTTGCTTGAAGGGAAGCTGGCATCATGTGAGTTGAGCAGGAACCGTGCTGTACCGAGGACAGTCTTGAGTTTTGTGGTTGTTATTCCCTTCCTAGCAGTCACATTCCACAGTAGAGGACCAAACTGGATCATTAAATATCACGTTTCCCCTGCACCAGGAAAATGCCTGGTTGCTATGATACTTTTGGGATTTGAAGATAGCTGGAACTTTGCCTTTCAGTTCTCTAGCTCAAGGCTTTTCTGCTGAAGTTGAATTTGTCTGTAGGTGTGGATCCACAGTGGCTTTCCTAGCATTGCCTCAAAAGCGATGTATAGTATACGATGGTCCGTAATTCAGTGAGGTGGCTGGTACCTGACAGCAAAGTAAAATGCTTTAGTGATTGTGTTTTAAATAATATGCATGTATCAATGCCCTGTGACAACTGGATTCGATGAAACTCAGCAGACCGTGCTTTCTGTAGGTGGAAAGTCCATCCTCCTTGCAGTGTGTGGTTTTGAGTTGGTTGTAAACTACTTGGATGCAGAGTAAGTTGGCTTATTCACATAGACTGTTACCAGTAAGTGTTATAGTCTGAGATTATCTTGGATAAATCTCTGACTTTGAATTCTACCCTTTTGTAGACATATCAGAAGACAGGTTTTTGCTGGTGAAAGTTGCTGAGAAGAGCCTGTCAGAGAGGCTGCACTGTAACTCTGAGCGCGATGATGTTATACCTCCTGGATGGATAGGTGAAAAGTTGCTCTCATTAGACTTGCATGCAGTATATTTTAAAATGTGGAAAATCAGTTTGAAAGGTGACACTGCTTCGCTGCTGCCAGGAATGGGTTTTCAGTGTACTGACTGCAGACATATCTTGTCACTGACAACTCACACCAGTATCTTTTGCATATCAGTGTGTTGCATATCCAGATTTAGGTCCCTCTTTCACGTATGTTGATTTTCAGTTAATATTTTTACTGAAATAGGAAGGCGGTATAGGTAAGTAAAGAAAACTGGAGGTCAAGTCAGCTATTCTGACTTGCAGGCTGAAATATGTCTGATGTATTTGCACTCATCTCTGTAGTGTTCCTACATTTCACTGACAAAAATTTTTCTGGCTTCATAGCCTTTGTGTAAGAGGAGAATTATCTACCTTTTTGTAGTTACAATGGGGAGAGGGAAAGCATCTTGCCCTCTTCAGAAGTCTTGTTGCAAAGCTGATTGTTGAAACAAGATCTCTTAATTCCTTGCAAATGCCTTTCCTCTTGATTTAGATGTAACATAAGATATTTCATAACATGGAGTGAAGCCTTCCCCTCTTCCCCCTGCCCAGCATTTCATGCAGGACTTACTGGGGTTCAGGCTAAAATTGTGTGTCCCCCTGCCTCAAATTCTGCAGAATGCAGAACTGATAGGATCTGCATACACAGCTCTGTCTCGATTCGTATCTGAGTTTCCTGGGCATGTCCTGTTTTCTCATGCAGAAATTTTGCCTGTGCAGAAGCATAGATTTTACCATTTCATTTTAGTTTCTGGATGGACTGTGCTGTGCACATGGGCTGTGCAGCTCCAATACATCCGTGTTACGTTCAAACAGCTCTTCACAGATTGCTTTTAGAGAAGGTTTTCAATGTGAAGGAGATTTGCATATGGTTGGATTGGCAATTGCAAACGTAATTTTAATAATAAACAAACATGTCACTTTGTGTCACCTTCTTTAGAATGCTCAAATGCATATATAACATTGTAGCTAAAAATGTGAGTGTAGAAATAACAACATAAGGCTCCTACCCTTGAAGAATGCAGGCATTTAGCCACAGCTGTCCATCCAAATACTTTAGATTTATGCTGCTACTCAGTCATGGCCACTGAGCAACTTCTCTGGGTTTATGCCAGGAAGATGGCTAATGGAACAATCTTTTTTATGATCTGTTTAGCTAAATGGCTGTAATAATGTGGGATATTAGAGTAACAGATGCTGTTGACCATCCTGCAGTAGATCAAAGTTTGTATATACAGGAACTATGCACTTCCTTTCAGAGTCACGCGTATAATTTGGAGCTTCTCATTTGTTGCCATGGTATTATATTATCAGAACAACGAGAGACACAAGTGGTAATTTTAATGAATGAAGTCAGAAGTGCCAGTCTGCAACGGTCTCAGCTCAGAGCCTAAGGAATCGTTCTTTGGTATCAGTAGTGACATAAAAGGGTGCTCCGTAGATGACTTTCAGACATTGTTGGCAGCTGAGGATTTTTAAAGACTTGAAATATGAATCCAAACTTTCTAAACCAGTCCTGTGTCATAAGTCTTAAGACACGTTTGGCTCACACCACAGTTGCAATTTTGTGTGTCCTCAGACTATAGCCCCTGAAGCACAGATGACCAGCACCTGGAGTTGCATTTGCCTCCTGTGATTCTCAAGCTTGACTATGGCCTTCAGCTTTGACTGCACAGCACAGAGCATGGTGGTGGCTGGCAGGTCTCCGCTCTGCTTTCAAAATGATTTGGGAGGTGAACAGAAAAACTATGAGATGGAAATGAAGCATCCAGCTGATGACTCCAACTATACTTTCTTCTGTGAACCTTTTCCTAGAGTGAGAACAGCATACTTCAGTTTTCCTGTTGTATAAATTAAGAGTGACTGACCAATACAAGATCCCTCAAGGTCTAGAGAGACTTATGGCCTAATCTTACTCTGCCTGATTCTTTTTCAAAAGAGAGGTGTGAAGCATGGAGCTTTAACATCTATGTCTGAGATCGGTGAAACTGGGATGTTTCAGCTGTGTATTAATTTTGTACATTTGAATTTGGTCTACATGGTGGTGACACCAACATGGGGATGATCTCTGAATCATGATGGCGTTATAAGCTGACAGTACATTCCCCAGGCACTAAAAAGATGCCAGTTATGTGGGTACGACTGAAAGTAAGATCTTGGGGAATTAAAAGCACTTCACGCATAATCTTAACAGACTGTTTTGGAAATTGTAAAATCTGCTCTGTTAGTATCATATCCTGACATTATTAGATATTGGTTTGGGTTTGCATGTGTGTATGGGGACTGTTTTTGGTAGTGGGGGAGGGGACTACCCTGTGAGAAGCTTTGCAAAGCTCCCCTGGCTCCAAGGTGTACCCTGCCCCCCCAGCCCAGCCTGGGCCAGTGAGCACTAGAGAAATGCTTCTGAGAATCCATAGTTGTGAGGGGAAGGGCTGGCCTGAAAAGAAGAAGGTGGAGAGAACCTGGAGGAGAGGCCACTGGCCTGGACAAAAGAAAACCATCAGCCTAAGCAAAGAGAGAGCTTTGTTGCCAGTAGGAAGGGGGAGGACAGAGAACCTCAGACACCCAGTTCAACTGCATGGAGTAGGAGAAGGCAAAGGAGATCCCTGCAGCCCATGGAGATTCATTGGGGGAGCACAGAAACCACGTGTAGGCCATGGAGGACCCCACACTGGAGCAGGGAAGCTGAGCCTGAGGGCAAGTGTGACTGAATTGAGACCGTGGAGACGCTCAATGCCAAAGCGGTGGTGGACCCTCAGAGCTGGGAGGTGAGGATGTGCGCTGGACCAGAGGTCCATCTGCAGCCTGTGGATGTCCCCATGCTGGAGCTGGGAGCTGTGCCCAAAGAGGTCTGTGACTCCATGGGAAGCTCGTGTTGGAACATCTTGTTCCTGGACTTCCATGCTGGGAAGAGCAGCAGAGGTGAACTGACTGAACCCCCATTCCCTGCCCCCTGTGCTGCTGGGGGGGAAGGTAGAGAAATGGGGAGCAAAGTGATTTGAGCCCGGGAAGAAGGGAGGGGTGGGAGAAAGTGTTGTAAGATGTGGTTGTTTTGTCTCACTGCGCTACTCGGATAAATGGCAACGAATTAAATTTATTTTTGTTCCCCAAGTTGAGTCTGTTTTGCCCGTGCCCATAACTGGTGAGTGAGCTGTCCCTGTCCTTCATTCCTAATCCTGTGCCCCCTTTGTTGTGACTCCCATCCCATCTCACCAGGTTGGGGGAGTGAGTGCAGGACCACATGGTCCCACTGTGGGTTAAATCACCACAGGTAAGTTGTTTAATTGGCTTGGCTTTCTGTTTGGAATATAGATTGTTGGGTGGTCTGAATGTTCATATATTGATGTCATTAATTTTGCTATTAATGATTTACAGAATTAGCCTGAGAACATGGGAACAAGCATGTTATGAGCTGTAGAGTCATGCTAAACAAAATAGCATCGTTTGAAGCCAAAGACTCGAACTGAAACCTCTACTTTTGCCCCCATTGCAGGTCTAGTAAATATGGGACACAGAGAAAAGAATTGCCTTGTGGCTTGCTGAATAAAAGCCCCTTTCTTTCACTTCTGTGTTTCTTATCTGCAAAAGTAGAGAGTTTTCCTTTTGCTTGGCTGTGCAATGAGCTCTTCATAAACAATGTTCACATGCATGGAGTTTTATTGAATGTACCAGTAATGTGTTTTCTGCATTAGGAGTGTGTGCAAGGAGAAGGTGCTTTGAAGCTCAATAACATCTGGGAAATGACAAAACTCAATTTAACCTGGGTGTTTCAGCAGAATGGTGACTGGACTGAATAGAATTACCTGTGAGCATCAAGAGGACTCCACTTAGGGGTCAAGGAGGTTATTACCACTCAGTTGATACTGTTCACTTCAGCATTTTGGTTTTTTTCCCTTCTGCTGGCTTGCAAGAATTGTGACAATGTGTGCAAGTGTAGCTCTCATGGGCAGCGACAGATGATCGCTTGCTATCATCTGTCATTGCCCCTGCCGTGAGATATACTAGGTTGGAAGGAGCTCTCAGAGGGAATCTTGCCAGTCAGCCTACGAATGCATTCTTCTAACCCTAAGAACTGATTGCTGCCTAAGGATGCGACTTGCCCCAGCTGTGTCTTTGATATTGATTATGGAAGGAAAACTGTCTGACCTGTCAGCTTGGAGTCGTATTGTAAGGGCCAGGCTGCACACGGCTGAGAAATGGATGTGGGCTTTCAGAGCAGGATTGGTAGTTGCCTTGATGGTTGTCATAGAGGGATTGTAGTCATCTCTCCTTTAATCAAAGAGAGCCAGGGGTTTGTCTCTTGTCATAAGTACCCCAACGAGTTCTGTGGGCACCAGGGGAGGTGGGACTACTTCCTATAGCTCAGGCTCCCTGTTTGTCAGGGGTGTGGGGGAGCTCTTCATTCTTGAGAGTGAGTCTTGTCTCAGGACTGTTTACAAAGCAGATATACTCAATTGTTTTGATAGTGGTCTGTTGTTTTGGGTTGTTTTTTTTTTTAATTTAATTTTATTTTTTTTATACTTTATTCTGTGGGTGTATTTAACATCAAATAGACTAACTTGCAGAATCAGATTCACTACTTTCAGTGTAAGGAAGCTTCCTTGCCCCAAATGGAATGCTTTTGGAAATCTTGAATGTCATGTTTGACTTTAGTTATAGTCATGGGAAGTAGGAGTAGACATTAGTATCTGCTTACTGTCATGTAAGGCAGAATGAACAATTCTGCTTTAAATCCCAACTTGCTTGGATTTTGTTAAAGACAAATATTATGCTATTATTTCTGTCTGCATCTGTAATTTTCCCTGCAGATGCAGTGAAGATGCAGTACTCTAACCTGGATTTGCTTGAAGACACAGGCCATATTCTAATGTGGATTAATAAAGTTATGTTCTGTTTACCTTTTTTTTTCTTTTTCTTTTTTTTTTTTTTTTTTCCCTAGAGATTGCCTAAAAGCATTTTCGGGAGTTTAAAATGTGCTACAAACCTGTGTGCATTTTCTTTTTTTTTTTTTTTTTTTTTTCTTCCCTCTCCTCAACTTACAAGAAATTAATATACCTGTGAAATTAATGATTTCCCAGAAGAGGCTTGAGAATGTCTTTGGCTGGTATATTATGATACAAATTTGTGTGCTCCAGAGTCTCTGTGTGAGCCGACACAGGAACGACCACAAAAACCACGGATAAAATGCAAAGAGCAAATTTATTCTCGTTACCTGGCAAACTGGGGGATCTCCACAGCAGCACCGGGGGCAGAGGCACGTCAGCGGGAGCGCAGGCACCGCGGAGCTCGGTCCTTGCTAGAGAGGGAGCGAGAGATTCCGAACCTGCTGCTTTCGCCCGTATATATCAGGGATTTTTAGCAGGCAGTAGTTTTCCATTGTGCTTTGATCTTTCTCCCAGCAGGGCAGGAGTCCCTGGTGTGTTCAGGATGCCCCTGAGTCTATCCCAGGCCTGTGTTATCTAAAGGCAGATGTTCTACTTGTCAAGCACATGGGACTAAACAGCGATGGGCAGTGTGATGTAGGTGTTTTCGACACCCCAGCTGCAAGTTGCTGGAGCGTATTCACAGTCCTCCTCGCCAATCTTCTGTTATATTCCCACAGTCTCAGTTCCAGTCAGACAGCTACTAATGAATAAACCATTGCATAAATCAACCAGATAAGAAAAAATACAATATATTGCAAGATCCTGTATGATCTGGAAATCTTTTTTTAACTATGCATTCTGTCAAACTGCTGAATGCTGATCACGGAGTGAATGACGTGCATGACTTGATACACTTGCAGAATGTAAAAAGCCTTTTCCTGCTACACGGTGTTGTTTTGACCTGTCTTCTTCTTGAATGTCTTCTGTATCCCCTAGTCTTTTTTTTCTGTCTTATTTACAGAGCAAGTGACTTAGTAATGGTGTATGAGAGATGCTTCAGTAAGTTAGAAGGATGTTGAAGTTGTACAGTGACACATGGTGCAGTGTTGGACTATTGGTCTTATTCAAAGTGCTGGTGTGCAGAGGTGAGAAGGGGAGTTGGGGATGGAGGAGTACTAGTTGCTACCTAACAATCTCAGAGCTATAAGCAGATTTTGCGTTTGCATCCAGTTTAAAATGATAAACTGATGATAAACAGCTTTTGGAATTGAAACCTTAGATCAGGAAGCAAATAACTAATTAATATTGTATTAAAGTGAAAAAAAACCAACTCAAAACCAAACCCATCAAAACCTCGCGTTGTGAACCACAGGGAGATAGCTTATAGCATTTCCTTTGAACTCCAGAATAATTTTCTATTAGACCATTTTCTGAGTAATCAAGCTAAACTGTGTGGGTTTTAAACTTCAGAGTAAGATGAAGATGTATGGTTTACAGTTGCCCAACTGGGCATTGGAAAGGCCCTTCACTGAAGTTGGAAAACACGTTTGTTGTTTGTTTGTTTGGTGGTTGTTTTTTTGTTTGTTTTTTTTTTTTTTTTTTAAGCAAGAAGTATAAACTTCTGTGTCTCTGAAAATTAAAAGTCATGCAGAATTTTTTAAGTGGGTTCATGTTATGCGTGCTGTCAAGATAGAAAGCCAGTTCTAAGGCTTGGTCTTTGAAGCTAAATTGGTTTAGAGAGACAAGCTTTCTTTGTGTTGTCTTAGATTTGTGCCCAGAGATTTCTTCCTTGCAAGGCGCCTTCTTAATAGAAGATAATTTAAGTGATAATTCATGAGTATCCCCATCACCAACACACACTGGGATAGAAGTTCCTGTCTTCAAACCTTTGAACATTGTATAAAATAAGGGAGAGAGTCTCGCTCAGGGGCTTCTGGCTTTTGCTGAATTTGCAGTGCTTAATTTGATGTCCTAGGATATGAGGAGTGTTTTCTTGATTTATGGGGATTGGTTTTTTGTAATGTGTGCATGGGCTGTCCAGCTTCTAAGCCTTTGTCCACATGTTGCATACTGTGAGGTATTGCTGATGAATTGCCAACTCTTCACTTACAGTTTGTCTGTGCAAATTCATTCCCATGGCTTGGGGGAAGCCACTGAATGATCCCATGTAGCAAGCTTTGCTTGACAATGCAGGTGACAGAGGCCCAGACATCTCTTTAAAAACTCACCTGGAGCATTAAACCTGGCAGAAGGAGAATGGCCTTGGTGATGTTGGCTCCAAAGAAGACCACATGTGGGAGCAAGGAGGAAACATGCTGATAGGACTGTGTGTGTTGCAAAATTACCACGGCAGTGCCCTGAATAAACCAAGGGCATCAAATTGAAAGTTGGGGCAGCCTTGCTTCTGGGACTGTGTCTAGATGTGCAAGTCCCACATCCACAAAAGATGTCTTAACCTAGGTGTGACTCTCTGAAATATATTTGTTTTGTAGATAAGAGTTATAGGCAAGTTATGGAAGGATTTTCTTAGCAACAGACAGGTGGTGATTTTTATGAAGCATCGTGGCTGTGCTGTGCCACACGCCGCAGGTCCACGCGAGCTTGCTGGACCTACAGTGTGAGCCACCAGCACGTGGGCTGGTACTGGGACATGGAGCTGAGCTGCACTTAGTAACCTCTCCTGAGCATCCTTATTCCTGATGACAGCAAAAAGTAATTAATTTGTTGTACAGCTATATTATTAAAGCAGGATTCACTGCACCTGATGAGTTTGGGGAGGAAAGAGAGGGAAGAAGGGTTTGCTTTTTTTTTTTCTCTTTCTTAAAAAAAAATAATTAAAAAACCCTACTTCTGGCATTCTTTCTGCAGCCTGCTTACCCTGTGTGTGAACAAGGCTTCTTCTTGTTGACTGATAGTGTAGCTATTGGCTTACCTCCTGCCTCTTCCAGCTGGCTTCCATGAGACAGGTTCTTCTTTGGGATCTGTCCTTCTGGCAGCAGCTTTTCATCCCTTGACAATTTAAAAGTCAATTAAGATGATGCAGATATTGATGCAGATTTCCTCATCGTTCAGATTTCCTAATCCTGGAGTGACAGATCCAAGTGCTTGGCCAAATAATTTAAACCTTCCAAAGCTCTCAAAGCAGTGGACTAAACTACTTTCCTTCCTTGTAATCCTACAGCAGATGTAGGAAAGGGGAAGTCTGGTGAGGCAGTACGGATCATATTAAATACTGGTAGATTATTTCAACCCTGACTATATTTTTGCCAGGCTTTTTTTTTTTTTTTACTTTTCTGTAGTTAAATGACACTTAGCTTCATCTGTCACTTTTCCTTTGGTAGAAAGGTGAGATGGGCCACCATCTCACAGAATACTGAAATTCTCAGGCAGAAGCTAAATTTAAGTCATTTCCTGATGGTATCTTCTGAGAGACAGTGCTTATCCTCTTACCAAAAACTAATTTCTGCAGAGTGAAGGCTTTGTCTTACCATCACCTGGCTGTGCAGAAAGTATTACAGGCTCCTGGGACTGTGAGATCAGATTTTCCTACCTGAGATCTTGGAGCAAAGTAATTCTTTAGTGTCACCAAAGATCCTGCTGTACCACTGCTGCAGGAGCAGACAATGTTAAATGCCTGGTGTGAGCACAGTTGCTTCAGGCTCTTGAAGGATGGCTATAAAGGCACTTTTAGAAAGTGGAAATAAAGTATGTGCTTGGGCAATGCTAGTCTGAAACCATCTGAAACGTTGATATCTTCATGAGGGTGTGTCTTATTTGGTGGAGTATGTTTTCTGGCTATATCATACCTATGTGGATAATCATTAGCTCTGTGTCTGAGTCTTCTCCTGAGGGCATTTGGTTTCCTGTTTCTGCAGGTGAATAGCAATCAGGCATAATTTAGCAGAGGAAAGGATTTTTACCAGCTGTATATAATCCACACCTGTTACTATAAGTGTAATCATTAACTTGGCCTTTTAAAGGAACTGGAAATAATTATCAGCACAGAGGATATTAGGTGCTAACAAAACTTCGAGGCATGTCAGCTTCTTTTAGAGTGGTTTATGGCTGATTGTGTGTAACCCTTGAGACTTGTTGAAAACTTTTGTACTTAATGACGCTGAACTTCTCGAGAGGTGTGAAAGTGAAACAAGAAAATTTGTAATCCAGAGAATGACTTAATTTGGTGCTTTCTTTGTTATTATTGCTATTATAGCTTCCTCTGCTGTTCTGACAACTTCATTGTGTAATCCTTTGCGCTCTCTTGGAAACTAGAGTTGGAGCAACTACAAAACACACCAATTGCTGTTGCATAAGCATTGTTTGCAGCAAGCAAAGTTACAGGATTTCACAGGTGGTCCTGCAGCTGCATCAACATACACATGGAGTTGCATTTCATAGTAAATCGTATGCTGAAATTATGCCTTTTGAGTCCTCAGGGTAGCATAGATATTAATGCTTTATCCAGTGAAGTAATGCTATAATTTAAAAAAAAACAAACAAAAAACACCTCAAAACTTTTAAAAAATAAAAGTAGAGCTATAGTGGAAAAGGCAGCAATTGTAGCTTTTCTGGTTCTGGTATTGTCATTGTTTTTGGAGAAATAGAGACATTGGAGGTATGAAATTTTTGTTGTTGTCGGTTGGTTGACATGTAGAATTACTTAAAGAATCTTGAAAATGGGGAGAATAGTCCTAAGTTTAAATCTCATTAGTGTGAAGGGAAAATGACTTCATTGTATGATTACAGAAGCAGTCTCGTTTGCTGTGTGAGCTGGTACAACTTCCAATTCAGCCCACTGCATCGAATGAAGAAAATGCTAGAATTAATTAATGAGTATACTTGCTTATTTTTAGGATGAATGACCTGTTAGTTTATATGGGTAAGGAGATTAAAACTGAAGCTGGGACCTGGTAAAAGGTAAAACCATTAATTGAACTGTGGAGAATTGGGAGAGTAGTTGTGTGAACAAGGTGCATCTTGCTGGATTGCTGCCTTTTTGTGTCAGTTTGGGACAGAATCATTCTAATATCCAAATCCTAATTATGTGCCATGTCCTGAAATGTAGATCATAGATCTTACTGTGAGGTTGGTGGTTTGTGTTAGCTTTTGTGTATTTGAAGGCAGTTGAAAGATGCTTATCAAATTTGGGCCACTGCTGCAATCTGTGTATTCAATGAAGAAAAGGAGAAATATTAGGTAAAAAAAGTTGACTTTCTCCTTTGTAATTGACTGGAGCTATTAATGAACATAAATTTATATCATTAAAGCTGACAGAAATATAATTGATGTCTTATCAAATTCATTCACATTACTCTGCAAGAGACTGATAGAAAGTTCTGGGGAAAAAAAACTCCCGTAACTGGATTTGTATGAAATCTACAGCATTTGTCTTTAACTCATCAAACAATGGTCACTGAAAGTGTCCCTAGATGCTTTCTACTAGCCTTAATATTGCAAGTTCTTTGTGTTTTTAATGCAAAAGGTCAATTTAAAATAATTTCTTAACTTGAACATGGAAAAGTGAGAAAATTCATGACTGCAGCTGAATGAGTGAAACTTAAATTCTTCAAGGTATTTACAGAATACAGCTATTAATGGCAGATACTACTGTGTCCCTCTGAATATTAGAGCTTTTATAGATGGATCTATAAGAGCTAGAGCAACAGAATTCAGATCCTTTGCTTTTTGAGTTGTTCGAGTATTAATTTGATGTTAGTAGGTGTTTCAGTAGGTAGAAAACATTTCTAAGACCTCACCTTTAACTTAAGTGTGAATCAATGGAGATACTCCATTATTTTGTGTTGGCTGCAACCAGAGGTTTGAGAAATGCTGGGCTGTGCTGTTTGCTTAGTTCATGAGAATATGCAGTTCAGGTGAAGCAATAAAAAGTTAATCATATAACATTGAAGAGTTTCATCTAGACACCTTAGATTATTTTTAATAGGAATCATAGAGGCATCTTGTTTTACAAGGTCCACTTTGATATTTGTGTTCATTGTCAACGGTAATGCTCTGAGATGGTGTCATGTACTGTAAAATTCCAGGATTTTTAATGCAGTCCTTGAAAATTTGTAGCTAACCTTTACTCAACAGAAATAAGATTGAGCCTGTCCCTAATGGGGGTTCTGTCCTTCAGGGGAATTATTAAACCAAGGTCCCTTTTGCTGTGAAGAAATAGTTCCTTCAGAAAGGGCAGGCTATAACCTTGGTGGATGGGCCAAGAGTCCCCCTCTGTCAGGTTCTAATGTTCAAAGCTGCACAACAAATAATATAGTGCTGTACTCCTCCTCTCTTCCAGGCCAGCCATCAGCTAATTGCATACTTGGGAGAATGAGCTCCTGACCTGTGACTGGGCATCCTCTGCCCCTGCAAGGCAAATAACCCTTTTTTTTTAAGCAGTATCTAATGTATATTTAATATTTAAAGCCTCAAGCTAAATGTAAAAGCTCATGTAGTAGTTGCCAGTTGAGTGCTTTTTTTGTTGGCTATTATACTGCTTCTCACTAGACATTTAGAAACTAGTGGACATTTAGGATGATTTTTTTTTAATTTTTATTTTTTAGATGCCTATTTGAAAGAAATTCAGGAATTAATTGGTTGGAAGGTGTAGTAGTGTATGATGTTGGGGAGAAACCTTGTAACTCATCCAACATTTCCATATAATTGTTACCCAAATTATATCCTTCCAAGAGTATATGTCAGCTCTTTGATTAGATTCAATATATATTTCTGATTATAGAGCATGCTATTGTATTTTACATAGAAGATAATAGAAAACTAATTGCTGTTGCCTTCTGTTATGTGTCATCTCTAGACATTTCAGCCATTTGAGCCCTCAGCTTGTTTTATTATGTGTTTGCTTGTGTTGAATGTGTTCCAGCTCTTCATTTCCCAGGGCATATAAAATTGGTGAAATTCCATGGGAAAGGATTGTTTTGGGTATGTAAACATACTGTCAAGCGTTTTTAGAGCTCAGGAAGAGCAGGCGCTTAAAAGTTGTGTGAGTCAAATACATCCACGTAGCACAGTCATCGTGCACCTTCCTCTGGGCAGCGTATCATATTGGGACATCAGGAGACTCATTTTTTCAGAGATTAAGTCTTCCCCAACAGTTTTATCCATGTTGATGAAGTCAGGAGAAAACAACTCTGCTGTTATTTCCTGGATGATATGTATTTACCTCCTAGAAAAGTTACGCAATAAATAAAGCAAGACTTGGCCTGGCCAAGGTTGATGGAAAGTTCCAAAGGAAACGTCTGTGTACAGTTAAGTGTTTTTGTTGGAGTTTTTGTTGCACTTGCTCAAAAGAGAAGTAGACATGTAAACATACAAGACAAGCTTAAGTCAGGCTAAACATAGAGATTTATTTTACAATTAATCAGATATTTATTATGAAATGTGTAATTTGCAAGTACTTCTTGCAAGATAAACAATAGCTGCCAGGGAAAATGGCAAATTTAAGTGTATTCACTATTGTCCCAAACATTCAATTTTCCAAGTTGCCTGTTGTCCTTGAGCCAATAACCAAACTTTAAAATGACGTGCTAATCTAAAGAATATGTTTTGTCTTTTCTGTGTTGAGCAGTTCCTTAGTTTGGCCGAGCCAGCCCAAGTTTTTCCCGTGCGCCTGCTGCACATGATTGTCCAGCCAACCTCTGTTCCAGCAGACCTCATCAAACATCCATACTGGGCATGTTGTATTGGTGGTATCTGCTAGGGATGATGGCTCTCAAATGGTGTGGGGTGAGTGTCCCCCCACTCTGTCACCCTTCTGAGCATGCTTACAGGGAGATCCTCCAGCGTGGATGAGTCTGTCTCTTGACCAGGATAAGGTGAAGAGCTCCATGCAAGCAGAGATTTCCATCAAAGTTCTCAATCCCAAATATGGAGGGATCAGAGGGGGAAGGATCTGTATGCCCCAAAAGCTGGATCTGTGACCAGGGATGACCTTTGCAAGGCAACAAAATAGAGCTCATTGACTCTTTGTGTGTTGTGAGGGCTGCCAAATCCCGGCAAGAACAGAGAAGGTGATCTTTTGATTTTGTAGGGATTGTGTTTGTGTGTGGTGGTGGTGGGAGCCGTGGCTGTTCACTTGCTTGCTTTTAATAGTGGTAGAAGGGATTTGCAGAAAGGCAGATAGTCTTATAAAAATGGCTTTTCCTGAGAACCCTGTAAAACAAATTACCATAAAGGTCAATGTGCTGTTAAATCCTCCTTCTTCCCACCATCCTGCTGCCACTTTTCTTATTTATAGGGCCTTTCCCAAGAACTTTCTTGTAGTCCTACCCTTGTATGTCTTGTACGTGTAAAAGCTCTGGAGCAGCAGCACACGCTGTCCAAAGCACAGTGCTTGTGCTTCTTCTAGTCTTTACTATCCTGAGTAAGAAAAGGGATTACCTTTTCTGGGGCTTTTGATAAGCTTTGGGAAAGTTCTGTTGTCACTGATGTCCTTTATTTTTTTTTTTTCTGAAAGGATGAACTTTGTGATAATTGGACCTTGAAAATTAAGTGATTGACTTCCAGATAACATTGAAATGTACGTGTCTGTGTTCAGAGGGCAATGCCTCAAAATACTTAATATTTTAAAAAGTAAATAAACAGTCCTTGGGAGTGTTTGCTGGGGGATATCACTGCCAAAATAAGGTAAAAAATCATGTAACAGGATGTCTGATTCAAGTGGCAGTGAGAATTAAAAGTTCTGCCTTCTGTGGCTTTTTTGGAGACCTGGAAGACTTGCATCAGTTCTCAGGCAGTAAAAGGATTTGGCTCCATGCACCAAAATGCCCATTAGTAGCTAATTTTACTGCATACTGAGAAAGGGGAAAGGAAAAAAGCTTACAGTCCCTATCTCAGAGATGCTTATTTCTTTGCAGTATATGGGATAAGCACTGGAACAGGAATTCTCAAGGTATTGTGAATAGAGAATTCCTTCTGGAATATTTTCAGAGGGTTCAATAGGCTGCATAGGGAATTTCTGCATAGGGTAGAAAAAAAGAAATGTTGTTTTTTAACAAGTAGAATAGCATTAAGAAAACAATGCAAAGAAAGGCAGAATGCATATTAAATAGAGGGGAGCAGAGCCTAGGATGGTCACTAGAAAAGGCACCTACTGTTGTGTCATTTACTCACTTAATTAGGGTGGGTAATGCGGTGACAAGAGTCCTGACCAGCAGAAAATGCTGTCTGTCTCTCCAGTGGGTTAGCTGGATTTCAGATATTTGTAAATAATTTCAGCAGGTCTTTTTAAAACAGACACAGCAATCGATGGCACCAGTTTTACTTAGAGATTTCCAGGTAACTTTTCCAGTCAAAAAGGTGGAAATAATTGTTTACTTTAATATTAAACTGTCGTTATTCTGTTGACAGCCTAATCACAAATATTTTTGGTGATATGATAGTTTAGGCTAGAAATACCAAGGCCTGCAAAACTCTTATTCCTTGGAGCAGTATCATTTGTATTTGTAATCCTTAACAGTGCCAGAATCAGTTTATAATATGAATCCTCAAGTACTTTGAACAGTGTTTGAGTTCTTATTTACTGGAAGATAAGTGCTCCTTGAGTGTCTACAATGGATGTGGAGTATCAGACTTAATGTGGCCTTATACTGAGGCTAATAATATTGTTGAACTATTGGGCATCAGTGTAGCTCCAACGCTTGCTTGCTCCTTCTCTCCCTACAGCACAGTAAATGTCAGTAATTATCCTCACATTATTTTAAATGCCATTGCTAAAACCAAGTTTTAAAATGCCAGTTCGACTTCAACTTAAAAGATATAGGCTATAAGGAGTTGTAAAGAAATAAATGACTCATGACTCCATGAAAGTTTAAATAAGCCATTTCCTTTGCCAGCAACCAGAATCTTGTTTATCTTCATGTACGCTTTCAAAGAAATAGCAATACTTGCAATACAATGTGTGCCTTTATTAGGATGCCTATTTTATATCATAGAATGGTTTGGGTTGGAAGGGACCTTAAAGATCCCATCCCCCTGCCATCAGCAGGGACACCTTCCACTAGACCAGGTTGCTCAAAGCCTCATCCAACCTGGCCTTAAACACTTCCAGGGAGTGGACATCTACAACTTCCTTGGGCAACCTGGGCCAGTGTCTGACCTCCCTCACAGTGAAGAACTTCTTCCTAATATCTAATCTAAGCCTCCCTTCTTCTAGTTGAGAGCCATTGCCCCTTGTTTTGTCATTAACTGCCCTTATGAAAAGTCCTTCCCCAGCTTTCTTGTAGGCCCCCAAGAAAATAATTAAGAGAATAATATAAGAGAAAATAATTTAGAATGATGATGTAAAATCCTTAAGGTTTTGTAGAAGTTACTTTCAAGATTACCATTCTGACTTTTTGAATAAAACTTTTGTTTTTGAGGAAAAAAAAACAAGCAAATAGAAATCCTGAGCAGACTTAGGTGGGAAGCAAGCCACTGGCTATGCTCAGTCTTCTGTCTGTTTTCATATGGTGTATCAACAGCGTGTTGCTTGAGTATTTCTGGCAGTGTCCTGGTGATAGTAGGTCTCATTCTACACAGAAGATGCCCAGATACACTCATCTCTGTGTGTTACTTTTCACTAGCTTTCATTGGGATGGCCAAAGCGGGCATGACCTCTTCTACTGCTCCCTGCTGTTCTGGGTGATCTCAAGTGATGTGGAAGTTCATATTTAGGAGAAAGTGCATTTAGGGAGGAAAGACAAGTAGGATATTAGGGTTGGGAAACTGAGAGGACTAGGAGCATGTGCCAGGTGAGATGCTGGTTAGTTCAGGAAAGAAACCCCCTTTTCTAAGGAGCAGTGGAGGTGGAAGGTTATGTTTCTTTGATGGTAAGAACAGCGAGTTCTGCAAGCTGTTGTCAGTTGGAGCAGCAGCATCAAAACGCTCATGGAAAATTCCGTTGGCATTTCTGTTCTGTAATAAAAAGCTGGGGTGCTTCCACTTCATTCTCAATTAGTAGTTACATGCTTTTGGCAGAATAAAATAACTTTTCTGTCATTCATGTTCTGAACTAAAAAAGTTTTTACTTCTTCAGCAGCAAGCACTTTCAGATTTTTTTCCTATCTACAGTCTAGGTGACAATGTAGAAGAGGAAGGAAAGGAAGAAGCAGGACGAGAGGATATCTTGGTGACTGTGACTTGGGGATCTGATCAGTGTCTATAAATATCTGAAGTGCGAGGGCCAAATGGATGGGGCTGGGCTCTTTTCAGTGGTGCCCAGTGACAGGACAAGGGGCAATGGGCAAAAACTGGAACAGTGGAAGTTCCAGACAACTTAACAAAAAATTTCTTTACTGTGAGGGTGCCAGAGCCCTGGGACAGGCTGCCCAGAGAGGTTGTGGAGTCTCCATCTCTGGAGATGTTCCAAACCCACCTGGCCACTTTCCTGTGCAACCTGGTGTATGGAAGGTGCTTTGTCAGGGGGGTTGGAGTAGATGATCTTCTGAGGTCCCTTCCAACCCCCACCATTCTGTGATTCTGTGTGCTGGCAATGTAGAAAATGACTACAGCATCTTAATTGATGAGTTTCTGCCTCCTGACTCTGTCACAGATACTCTCTAGACCAGTCTACATTTGAGTTTCAGTTCATGTTCTAAGTGTCTAGCAACTATTCTTTCACTCAGGACACAGACCGATCTTGACCTTTTAAGTGCAGCCATTTTATCTTTAGAAAAATAATTTCCTCTTTTGTTTCTTTCCTTCTGTCTGTTCCCCAGCCTGCCTGATACTTCTAAGGCATAATTTAGTTCTTTCCTGTTTTAGCAAAAGCAGCTCAAAAGAACATGGGTCATTGTCTTCTGGATGTAGCGTGAAATCCTTTGCCTTCATATGCAGCTATAACATTAGTAACACGAAGTCTTCAAATATATTGAATTAGTGAATCCAGTTCCATGATATGATAATTCTACATGAGTCTGATGCCCAAAGGAAAGACTTGACAGTTTTGCAAATTCAGTGACCAGTCATTGTGTTCAGGGAGATGAAGTGAAAGCATTTTCGTAAACTGTGAGGTTTTGATTGTGTGTATGTGTGGTGGTGGTTGTTGTGGATGGGTTTTCTTGGATTTATTTTGCTTATTAGAATCATAGAATGGTCTGGGTTGGAAGGGACCTTAAAGATCATCCATTTCCAACCCCCCTGCCATCAGCAGGGCCACCTTCCACTAGACCAGGTTGCTCAAAGCCTCATCCAACCTGGCCTTCAACACTTCCAGGGAGGAGCAGCCACAGCTTCTCTGGGCAACCTGTTCCACTGTCTGCCCGCCCTCATAGGAAAAGAATTTCTTCCTAATATCTAATCTAATCCTCCCCTCTTCCAGTTTAGAGCCATTTCCCCTTGTTTTGTCATTAACTGCCCTTGTATAAGGTCCCTCCCCAGCTTTCTTGTAGCCCCTTCAGGTACTGGAAGGCTGCTGTAAGATCTCCCCAGAGCCTTCTCTTCTCCAGGCTGAACAGCCCCAACTCTCTCAGCCTGTCCTCACAGCAGAGGTGCTCCAGCCCTCGGATCATCCTCATGGCCCCCTCTGGACTCGTTCTAACAGGTCCATGTCTCTCTTGTGTTGGGGGTTCCAACACAAGAAAGGTGTTCCCTGGAGGTGTTCAGAGCAGCCATATTGCTCGTATTGGATCCTGTGTATCATCAGTTCATCACCTTAGAAATGTCTTAAATGCCATTTTGGATATGGACTGATGACAGAGATCTAGTCCAGTTGTGTAGCAAGAACTAGATTACAGCCTGACCTAATCTAGTTTTAAGCACAGGAGTTACTCCATGTGAAGCTAATACTGCTGTATTTGTATCCAGTGCTTCCAGGGATTGGTGAAAAGTGACAAGTTCCTGGTATTTACTCTCATAAGTTATTTGTTCCTGTGACTTACTCTGTAACCTTCCCGATGCTTCTGCAGGGAGCTGCTGTACCTCTGTGGGGTTCAGAGTCTCACTGCAGAGCTCATCACTGCCCACTGTCACATTCAATGTCGCCTTGTTCTTCTGAAGTTGATTTCCACACTGGTATCTGGTTCAGAACAGGGAAACCCACTGAGTTTCTTCAGTGCACCTAAACTCTGTGTTTCTAGGCATCTGGTGTTCAGTCCAGTTGCTTCCATGGCATGCATGTCCTTGCCAAATTACGCTAAGCGTCTGATAGCTTCCAAAATACTAGTTTCAGCGGGAAAGAGAATACTAAATTGCACAAATACAGGACTACTTCCACAAATATCCTTCCCAAGGGTGTGTGTTGATCCTCATTCTGTGTTCGTATAATTCTGAGAAGTGACAGTTTTGTGAGCCACACTCAGCTCCATCCTTGAAGTAAAAAAAAAAAAAAAAAAAAGAAGCTATTTCCAGAGTGTCTGCTGTATTTGTGACATTTGACATCACTGGAAAAAGAAGTTTGCATCCACAGACCTTAGAATTAATATTTGGCTTTCACATCAGTTCTATGACATACATGATGTGAATGGTTTTATGCACTGAAATTTGTTCATCCTGTTGTGCTTCGTCATGCTGACAACTTAAAAGTTCATTTAATGACATTGTCTCAGTCACTTATCCCTGTCGTCTGTCCACAGCAGATGTGCATTCTATTGCTAAAATAGTGAGCACAAAGGTCTTAGGGGGAACTTTTCAAAAAGCTGGAGGAATGATTTATGCTGGTAGCCTAGACTGCAACTGTACTATCTACCTTTCTGTCTGTTTTCCTTTGGCTAAATTGACAGGCAGAGTCACACAGCCAACTAGGTCAACTAATGAATATTGTGAATTTATCAGAAGCTGAACTGTTCAATCAAAAGTTTTGATTAATATCAACATTAAATTTTCTGTTATTGCCTATAAGGTTGAGTGTGCTACAGATTTCAGAAGGTACTGGCAGTAAGTGATCATCAGAGATGAATTTCAAGAATATTTTTCAAAATGTGGTTGGATAAACCACTGCCAAAAGCGTTTCTGTTAGTTCGTGGTGCTTCTGGTCTCTGCTTAATTAGAAGTATTGAACTGTTCTGGTGTTATTTGCAAACAGACTTTCAGTGCACAAGTCTTTTTCTCTGATATCCATGTTCCAGTTATCACTGTTGTCTTTGTAACCTATGGAAGATTAGTGAGAAAATGGAACTAGGTTTCACTTTCTACTGTCTGAAGCATGTTACTTGTTGAGGATTGGTTAGCTGACAAGGGTCACATAGACATACTGTATAGATGGCTGACCAGGATTTTGGGAAACGTCGGACTCTGCTAGTCTGAAGTGCTGGGGTGGTAAGGACATGCTGTCCTTGACTGCAGCTGCTATACGATAACAGCTTGCTTACAGTCAGCTAAGGCATGGGAACTTAAGGGAGTAAGTAACCAAGAATCAGGAGCTAGGGGAGGGGTTGACGTTTAGGATAGTGACCAATGAATTAGTTAAATTACAGAATATGCATGCTCTCATTAAGAACTGTATATAAGTTGTAGTCAAAAGCATAATAAACGGAGGCTTGATGATCGTTCATATTGAGTGCCAAGTTCTTCCCACCGCGACAGTTACTGATTTACGTCCATAATAACAGTCACATACCACATAGCTCAAGAGATAAGTAGTGTATTAACCATTAATCTAAAATTGCAGTTGAGACATTAATTGCCAACTGTGAGAACAATACTAGATACCTCTTTTAAGTGCATTAAATACATGCAAAGTTGCCCTGATGTTTTTCCTTTCTGTTTTACACAGCTGCTGGAGCTGTGAAGGCAGTGTAAAATCACATCTTTGAAACATGCTTTATGTCCTTTAAATTCTTGTGCATGCAAGGCTTTATTCTATACCTGCTGTAGAAAGCGTCTGTCACATTAAAATGAATTTGTCAATGACGTGATTATTATAATGTCCCATTCGATTAAAGACATTCTGGTTTTGGATCAATGTTAGAGGCCTTGTAAGAGTAAGCCTTAGGTACGGGGTTGCTTCAAGAGCAAGAAATACAAGAGCAGAGTTGATCTGTGAGAAGCTGACTTGAGTAATTGTTTATTTCTGTGAAACCTGATTTTTATATCCAATAGACACAATTAAAGCTGCATTTATTGGAATGAACAGCCTCACTGCCATACAGGTAGAAGGCAGATATAAAGATGTATCTGATATTTTAGTGGAGCCTCTGAGAATGAATGGTCTAATCAGGACTAAATCAAATTGTCTGGGTGCTGTAATGAGAAGACTCGGGTTTGCTTTTATCCCCCCAGCTAGCTGGAAAAACTCTCTGCTGCATTTTGCAATGAGAGATTGTGCTATCATTCGGTGATCATAATAGTAGCAATAAAGAGAATGCAAGCTATCTCCAATTTATTTTGGCCCACTTAGTCCAGCATTTGATGTATCTGATAGGTTGTTTACACTGCAAAGTTAAATATTTCGTCTGTTACATTTAAATTAAAATAAACAAAACCTAAAATGAGGGATAAGGCGTGATAAGTAAATACTTGGGGAAAAATATTCCTCTGTACTTACAGCACTTTAATAGGGAAGAAAAAAAAAAAGTGCCTGTAACGCATTCTTGTGATGGTTCTTTTATTTTTTGTTAGCTACTTTGAAGAGTGAGTTAACACAGTGCCTCAATCTAGAACCCATGTGCCTCATGGATTAAGGAAATATAGGATTTTCCACACTTTTAAATGGATTTAGCCTATAGGACACAAATATCGGCCTTTAGAAATGTAACAGGCAAACAAATCTCTCTGCTGTGATTCCTGTGAGCACCATCAGGAGACTCTGCAGGTTAGGTGCCATCAGTTTGGCTTTGGTCTGGCAGATGAGTGAAGGGAGGAGGGCAGTGGTGTCTTCTTAAGCCCATGGCTTCAACCAGTTTCTGCTTTTTTGCTTGTGGCTCTCAACATCCTTACTGGCCAAGCTCTGGGACCTCTTCTTGGCCTGTTCAGCTTCTGTCCCCACGCAAGATCATTGGTCACACATGGCCTGTCATACTGGGTTGTGCAGCTTCTGCAGATGATTTTTAATTGCTTGCTGTTAACTCTGGAGGAACTACCATTTAATTGATATCATTATGTAGGAGAGCTCCCAGAGAATTTAGATGCATGTACTCTTCACAGCAGTTGCTGGTTTTTTAACTTTAAATTCTGAGCTGAGAGTTGTAACTTTCAAACAAAGTCCCTTCCTCCAATAAATGTGATGGATGCATTAAGCAACACCAAATTCATGTGTTTACATACGGTGTTGTAAAAGGAGAACTTCTCCCTGAGTATTACAGAGGGTATTGTACTTAACTCTCATTTGTAACTTTCATAAATTTTTTTAGCATGAGGAAGCTGAGATTTCATGCTTTCTTTATATGTCTGTTATGTCTGAAAATGTCATTATCAACGCCGGTGGCCGTATTTTCTAATGTTTAACTCTCCTTTTAAAACTCTACGTGGTGTTGCTACTGGGTTTTCAGCTTTGCTGTCTTTTACTTTCCACCTTTTTAACCAAACGGTGAGGCTACTCCAAGGGTTCCAACATCCCACTTGATGTCATCACATCAGACAAAAAAATATCTTGTTTATCTGTAAACACACTCAAACCCAATATATGACATGGTGGTGTTTTAATCAGGCTATGACCAGCATGATTTTTCATTTGTAACTGATACCCAGCTGGGGCTCACTTGCTGTCACTTTTTATGAAGCAGGTGTGAGCATTCGCCAGGTGAGGTGACCAAATATCTTGGATCTTGTGCTGATGCCTCTTACCAAAGCTGCATGGAAGGGAATGAGAGTTAACAAGTGTAACTTTTAACTTTTCATAGAATCATAGAATGGTTTGGGTTGGAAGGGACCTTAAACATCATCTAGTTCCAACCCCAGTGCCATCAGCAGGGACACCTTCCACTAGACCAGGTTGCTCAAAGCCTCATCCAACCTGGCCTTGAACAGTTCCAGGGAGGAGCAGCCACAGATTCTCTGGGCAACCTGTTCCAGTGTCTCACCACCCTCACAGTGAAGAATTTCTTCCTCATATCTAATCTAAACCTCCCCTCTTCCAGCTTAAACCCATTTCCCCTTGTTCTGTCATTAACTGCCCTTATGAAAAGTCCCTCCCCAGCTTTCTTGTAGCCCCTTCAGGTAATGGAAGGCCTCTGTAAGATCTCCCCAGAGCCTTCTATTCTCCAGGCTGAACAGCCCCAACTCTCTCAGCCTGTCCTCATAAGAGAGGTGCTCCAGCCCTTGGATCATCCTCATGGCCTCCTCTGGGCTTGTTCTAGCTGCTCCATGTCTTTCTTGTGTTGGGGGCTCCAGAACTGGACGCAGTATTCCAGGTGGGGCCTTACGAGAGTGAAGAACTTTTAACTCAATCAGTTACAGTGCAGGGCTGGAAAAGGTATGGACACCTTAAAAAGTAGAAAGTGTGCAGAGTTATAAGCTTTGGGTAAAATTTGTCCAGGCTGCTTATTTTTCAGAGAAAATTTTTTGAAATTTAAATTGATTACACTGGATAGAAAAGGGACTAGGATCCACCTTCAAAAGTATTCTCTATACAAATGAGAATGACATCTTGATTAGAAATAGAGCATTTCTACCCTGTCCAGGCCTGTGGCTATTGCAGTTGATTAAAACATAGGATGGTTGTCTTTCACATGCTCTTATAAAAATGTAAGTTTAACCTGTAACAAGTAAGTATTTTTTCCTGATTACATGAAAACCACCTGAGTAGATCTTCTGCTATTTTATTTTATTTTATTTTATTTTA
>NW_010334914.1:0-18942 GCF_000700745.2 Antrostomus carolinensis | reverse complement strand
CCCAGAACTGACCCTTGAGGGACTCCACTAGGTACTGGCCTCCAACTAGACTCTGCCCCATCAACCACAACTCTCTGGCTTCTTCCCACCAGCCAGTTCAGTCCATCTCACTATCTGATCATTCAGTCCACACTTCCTCAGTTTAGCAGCAATGATGCTGTGGGAGTCTGTGCCAAATGCCTTACTGAAATCAAGGTAGGCCACATCCACTGCTTTGCCATCAACTAGCCACCTGGTTAAGTCTTCATAAAAGTCTACGAGTTTGGTCAAGCACAGCTTCCCCTTGGTGAAGCCATGCTGACTGCTCCTAATGACCCTCTTATCCTTGATATGCCTTGAGATGACACCAAGGATAAGTCATTCCATCACCTTCCCCGGGATGGAGGTGAGGCTGACCAGTCTGTAGATACCCAGGTCCTCCTTCTTGCCCTTTTTGAAGATTGGAGTGACATTTGCCTTCCTCCAGTCCTCAGGCACCTCTCCCATTTCCCACGAATTATCAAAGATGATGGAGGATGGTCTAGCAATGACTTCAGTCAGCTCCCTCAACACCCACAGGTGTATCCGATCTGGACCCATAGATTTATGCATGTCCAGATTGTTTAATTGGTTCCTAACTCAGTCGTCATCAACAAAGGCAAACTCCTCTATTGTCCTGACTTCCTCTGGGGCCTCAGGGATACGGGGCTCCTCAGGACAACTTCCAGCAGAGTAGACAGAGACAAGGAAGGCATTGAGTAACTCTGCCAGTACTTTTTCTTCTCCAGGGGCAATAAGATTTTTAATGTATACTTCTGAGAAATTTGAAAATATCAAAACTGTCTATTCTCTTATGAGCCTTTGTGTCTGTAAATACTGTAAATTTTTGGCAGAAATGTACTTCACACACGGTGCTGCTGCAACAGAAGTTGAAAAAAAGTACCATCTCAGGACACTTGGAAAAATCTTGACTCTAAAACTCAGATTAATTTAAACAGCAAGATACCCAGGTCAACTACATTCCCTGAGAGACTCACTGCAGTAAGCACACCCAATCACACTAATATCACTGAATTTGAAATAAACAATTGAGCAGGAAGTTCTCTGCAGGCATAGAAATTTTCTTTAACATGTAGAGGAGTGAAAGGTAGTATACACTTTTTGAATAATAACTTAATGTTTAAAATATCTACCCGAGGCAAATAACTCATGATTTCTAAATCCTTCTCAGTTTGATGTCTCAGATTAACAACTCCCATTTTCTAAGGGTATTTTCCTGAAAACCTTTTCTGGGGTCTTTCCAAGTAAGTGCTCCAATCAAACTATATAAAAGCACGGAACATTTCTAAAGGGAGGGAGAGATGACAAGTGAGCAAATGAATGAGAAAAAGCACAGGCAAGAAATCTCACTTCTGTGAATTCTATTCTGACTGCCAGATTTATAATTATTAGACACTGGACTGCCATAGTCAATGTAACATCTTATGAATTAAGATGAGAAAATACTTTCTGCAGTTTAACAAGGATAAAAGCAACCACTTCAGTTTTCTGAAACATTAGCCTTATAATCATCACTACAAATCTCTAGGCTTGATTTTTTCCATATCTTTCCTTATTATTTGAGCCACCTTTGCTTATAATCTCTTCTATTATAACTGTGATGTACATTCTTCCTGACATAAAAGGATGTTCCAGCATCTTTCTGGCAAAAGTATCCTTTCTGAATGTGTTAAATTCACACTATTTTATGATTGTTTCTGGTGTTTCTGTAAATAAATTTTCTTTCATCTTTTAAAAACCAGGATGAGAGGCAACGGGCATAAACTGCAGCATAGGAAGTTCCACTTGAACATAAGGAAGAACTTCTTCACTGTAAGGGTGACAGAGCACTGGAACAGGTTGCCCAGAGAGATTGTGGAATCTCCCTCCCTAGAGATATTAAAAAAAACCTCTGGACAAAATCTTGGTTCATGTCCTTGCTTGAGCAGACTGGTTGGACTAGATGACCTTCAGAGGTCCCTTCCAACTGCAACCATTCTGTGATTCTGTGAACTGTGTCCATAAAAATGAATGAGTTTAATACTACATTTAAAATAAAATGTTTCACATACTGAAAGAGTCCTAGTAGCATTGATATTGGCCAACTTAGTTCACAGCCTAAGAGAAATTCAAGCATAATAATATAAAAATAAACAGCTACTCTAATTTGACAGGTACGAATGAAAACAAGCACAGTCAATAGCCACAAAAATCGGGGGACTTACAGTTAATATTCTTCTTAACTACTTACATATATTTAATTCTCTTACTTTTTTGTCTGAAACTTCATTGGTTTACTTTGGAGCATTTTTTTTTCTGCAGTGAATATATGTATTGGTCTGTATGAGATAGGAAGTTGGTACTTCAGATTAATTATCTAAATAATTGCATATTTTTAAAATAAAACTGTTATTTTCAAGAGGACTAAAAATACCTTGAATCCCTTATGAATAGTGTTTTTTACCTACTCCAGGGCAAAAATCATAGAAGTTACAGATTATTACAGTGATCAATTTAAAAGCAAATCAAAGTTCTAATTATATATATAGTTAATTAAATGAATAAGAAAACTAGTTTAAACATAATATAAAATATAACTTATTTTTATGCAGAATTTTGTAGGAATGTGGTTTTTGTCTTTTTGCTTGTATATGATAATTGCATTGGGGTTTTTTTTCCACAAATCTAGCTGAACTTGGGAAGTGCTTCAGCATCAGTTTTCATGCTGTGGTGGTTTCATTCACAGCTGAGACCATGCAATCCTTCACTCACTCCCCCCTGACCCAGTGAGATGTGAAGAGAAACACAACAAAGGTCTCATGGGTTGAAATGTGGACAGGAGGGTTGCACTCACCAATTATGGTTGTCACTGAAATTGGGAATGAACTTCGTAACACCAATGTAGTCTTAAGAAGCTTGTTTTATTTGTGGTGCCAGATGCATGGGGGATCATTCTACCTATCATGCATGATGACTCATCTGTCTACAAAAGCTTTGTACTATCAAAACATATATATTCTTTACTTTTTCAAGAAATTATTAACATATTCATTACATTTCCAGAAACTAATTAATATATGTAAATATTCTTTTTGCATGCTCACTGGAGTCACTTGGTGGTCTTCAGGGGTCCTGTGGTGGTCGTTGATAGTCTAACTCACTCTGTCCTTTAGCTGAACTTTTCTTTTGCACATGCTTAGTTAATCTTTTGGCCTGTTTATAACACTTCTGTCTCCACAAAACCCATTTATTCTATCATCACTACCTTATTTACCCTATTGCAAGCATGTGGTGCCTCAAGATTCCCCATTATCTATTTTAGCTTAGCTAATGTTTGTCTTGCTGTGGGAGATGGTATCAAATGATTTGCTGAAATTAAGATAAACCACATCCACTGCTCTACCATCAACTAGCCACCTGGTTAGGACACCCCATAAAAGGCTAGAAGTTTGGAGAAACATGACTTCCCCTTGGTAAAACCATGCTGACTGCTCCTAATGACCCTCTTATCCTTGATACGTCTAGAGATAGCTCTGAGGATACATTGTTCCATCACCTTTCCAGGGATGGAGGTGAGGTCGACCAGTCTATAGTTATCCGGGTCCTCCTTCTTGCCCTTTTTGAAGATTGGAGTGACATTTGCTTTCCTCCAGTCCTCAGGCACCTCTCCTGTTCCCCACGACTTACCAAAGATGACAGAGAATGGCATGGCAATGACTTCTGCCAGCTCCCTCAGCACCCACAGGTGCACTCCATCAGGACCCATCGATTTATAAATGTCCAGATTGCTTAACTGATCCCTAATCCAGTCCTCATCAACCAAGGCAAACTCCTCCTTTATCCTGACTTCCTCTGGGGCCTCGGGGGTACGGGGCTCCTCAGGACAGCTTCTGGCAGAGTAGACAGAGACAAAGAGGGCATTCACTAACTCTGCCTTCTTTGTATCCTCTGTCACCAGGGCACCCACCCCATTCCACAGTGGACCTACATCACCTCTAGTGTTAGCTTTGTCTGCAATGTATTTGAAGGAGCCCTTTTTATTGTCTTTGACCTTTCTTGCAAGGTTTAATTCTAAGGAGGCCTTAGCTTTCCTAGTTGCCTCCCTACATCCTCTGACAACAGCCTTATATTCGTCCCAAGTGACCAGCCTCTCCTTCCATGGTCTGTAGGCCCTCTTCTTCCACTTGAGTTTGCCCAGCAGTTCCCTATTTAACCATGCAGGTCTCCTGTCTCCTTTTCTTTATTTCCTACACATTAGGGTGCTCTGATCTTGAGCTTGGAAGAAGTGGTCCTTGAATGTAAACCAACTATCTTGGACCTCTTTACTATCTAGGACTCTGTGCCATGGGATTTCCCCTAGCAATTGCTTGAAAAGGCCAAAGTTAGCCCTGCTGAAGTCCAGGGTTGTGATCCTGTAATCAGCTGGACAACTTTACTGGAAGTGTAGTTATGCTATCAGACTGCATTTCTAATGGAGGTTCACTGGGACCTATCCCAGAACTTGTTCTGTTCAGTATTTTCATTGTAGTTTGGGTAGAATTAGAGAGTGCACTTAAAAATTTCCCAAATGACCAAATGACCTGAAGCAGTAGAAAGTGAAAGCAGTCTCGGGTGTAGTTTTAGAATTCAAAATAATATCTTAATAATATGGAGAAATTATCTGTAATCAATAAAGTTAAATCTAAAAAGGATAAGAACAGACTAGACTAGACTATTTCAGTTGGAAGGTACCTACAATGATCATCTAGTCCCACTGCCTGACCACTTCAGGGCTGATCAAAAGTTAAAGCACGTTATTAAAGGCATTGTCTAAATGCCTCTTAAACACTGATAGGCTTGGGCTATTGACCACCTCTCTAGGAAGCCTGTTCCAGTGTTTGACCACCCTGAGTAAAGAGATGTTTCCTAACATCTAGTCTGAACCTCCTCTGATGCAGCTTTGAACCATTCCCATGCATCCTATCACAGGATACCAGGGAGAAGAGCTCAGTACTTCCCTCTCCATTTCTTCTCAGAAGAGAGCAATGAGGTTGCCTGTCAGCCTCCTTTTCTCCGAACTAGACAAATTCAGTGTTCTCAACCTCTCCTCATAGGACATGCCTTCCAGTCCTTTCACCAGCTTTGTTGCCTTCCTCTGGACACATTAAAGTACCTTCACATCCTTCCTAAATTGCGGTGCCCAGCTTTGCACACTCTACTCAAGGTGAGGCCAAACCAACACTGAATACAGTGGAATAATCACCTCTCTTGACTGACTGGTTATACCATTTGGTGCAACCCAGAATGCAGTTTGCAACATAAGCTCCTATTATTCAGTTTTTTACATTAGGAGACAAAAAGTCAATAAATTTCTGAGAACTATTGCAATCCAAACTTCATAAATGATTGAAACTTTATTAGAAAAAATATTACAAAGTAACTGCAACTAAGATGCATTACAGGATTTTGTAAACAAACCTAGTCAATGAGGTTGTCCTAAATTTTATGCTGGTCGTGCCAGTGCTAGTAAATAAAGATATCAATATATCAACAAAATATAATTAGTGATATTTAAAAAAAATGTAAAAATTGGTGTCGTATAATGTGGGGAAGGAAAATCTACCTAACTGTCAGTAGCACTGCTAAAGATCTTCCTGGTAATTAAAGAGTATGTTACTCCATACTAATTATTCAGAACTTTCCTTACCTTGTCAAATATTTAGACAATATTTTAACTTCATCGGCTCAGCATTCCTTAAAATGCATCTAAGAGAATTATTAATGTACTTTTTTGCAAACTTTGCATGTAGTCAGTTTCATAACTTAAGTTGGTGAAATTCAGTGGTATACAGTAAGCTCACCCATATGTTCTGATTGTATTTTTCACATTAAACTCCAAGAATATATAAAGTCTATAAATTACAGGCTGCAACAACAGTAACTTTAATTAGAATGAGCTACCCTGTTCAGAGCAAATGGACTATGTAAATATATGAGAAATACTTGCAAAACTTTACTAGACAGTATCTTATTAGTTAGACACTCATATGTTCATTAATGTAAAATTACTTTTTTATTTTAGTAGACTTTTTCAAGAAAAATCCTTGATCCTGTAGTCCTGGTAAAGGGTCTAGAGAGCAAGTCTTATGAGGAGCAGCTGAGGGAACTGGGGTTGTTTAGTCTGGAGAAAAGGAGGCTGAGGGGAGACCTTATCACTACTACAACTACCTGAAAGATGGTTGTAGCAAGGTGGGTGTCACTCTCTTCTAAGTAACAAGCAATGGGAAGAGAGGAAATGGCCTCAAGTTGCTCCAGAGGAGGTTTAGATTGGATATTAGAAAAAAAAAAAATCTTCACTGAAAGGGTTATCGAGCACTGGAACAGGCTGCCCAGGGAAGTAGTGGAGCCACCATTCCTGGAGGTTTTTAAAAGACAAGTAGATGTGGTGCTTAGGAACATGGTTTACTGGTAGACTTCGCAGTGTTAGGTTTATGGTTTTACTCAATGATCTTAAAGACCTTTTCCAAGGAAAACGATTCTGTGATTCTATGAACTTTAAGAGACAGGACACCGGCTCTGTTGGGTTTGGGGGAGGGAGTGGTTTTTGGTAGCAGGGGTAGGGGGTACAGTAATGGCTCCTGTGAGAAGCTTCCCTGACTCCAAGGTGGATCCACCTCCAGCCCCAGGTGAAGAAAACAAACAAAAAGAAATCCCAAACCAAAAAAGCCAAGAAAATCTAAACATCTACATTTAGAGTAACATAAAGATAATTTCACTTTAATAAAATACAATTCATTGAACACTCTCTCAGCAACAACTTTCATTTAAGAATAACTGCTCTCTTTCATCGTACTCTGACAAATCAGTTCAATTCCTGCTTGTGTTTAAAAAAGAAAAAAAAAAACCCTAGTAATTGTTATTAACAAATTTTAATTTATTTAAACTCAGAGTGCAGTGAAATTTTGTGTAAACAATTTGAAATGAATTCCAGCACTATTTTCAACAAAAGAACATATTATCTGCAGCAACTTAAACAAAAGAAAAAAGAATGCCCACAAAAATGAATGTGAAATACAAGCTTTTCAACAGAACTAAATTTTTATATAGCCTACTGGTAAAATCAGTAGGGTAAGATTCTTAGTCACTGGTTAAAGTCTACTATGCATTAATGTGCCTAAATCCAAGTTTAAAGGAAGTTATCACACAAAGAAAGAATGAATAATACATGTTTTCATATAGCCTTATATCCCCAGGGAATGGTTGACTAAACCTCGAGTAAAACTGCTAAATCAGAATACAGATACACTAGTTGCATGGACCTGGACCTTTTGTGTAGTAGAGATGACAACAGAGAAAACAGTGTGGAAAAAATGAACAGATTGATACAAAATAAAGGATAATATGTATTTTAAAAATTAGGTGATAATCTTAAATTTAAAGAAAAGGGCTGAGGGAACTGGGGTTGTTTAGTCTGGAGAAAGAGGAAATGGCCTCAAGTTGCTCCAGTCAGATATGTTACATAGACTAAACCTAAAGAAAATATTTATTTAAGTAGATGTGGCTGAGAAAGCAGTCATTATTATGTGTTAGTAACTAGATGATCCTAAATACTATTTTTTCACCATTTTTTCATGTCGAAGTAAAACGACTTCTGAGAAATATCAATCACAAAATAATTTTATGTAGTTTTTCCAATTTCAGATATGTTACATAGACTAAACCTAAAGAAAATATTTATTTAAGTAGATGTGGCTGAGAAAGCAGTCATTATTATGTGTTAGTAACTAGATGATCCTAAATACTATTTTTTCACCATTTTTTCATGTCTTGTTTTCATAGAATCATAGAATGGTTAGGATTGGAAGGAACCTTAAAGATCATCTAGTTCCAACCCCCTGCCATCAGCAGGGACATCTTCCACTAGACCAGGTTGCTCAAAGCCTCATCCAGCCTGGCCTTAAACACTTCCAGGGAGGGGGCATCCACAACTTCCTTGGGCAACCTGTTCCAGTGTCTGACCACCCTCACAGTGAAGAACTTCTTCCTAATAGCCAATCTAAACCTCCCCTCTTTCAGCTTAAACCCATTTCCCCTTGTTTTGTCATTAATTGCCCTTATGAAAAGTCCTTCCCAAGCTTTCTTGTAAGACCCCTTCAGGTATTGGAACACCACTATAAAATCTCCCTGAAGCCTTCTCTTTTCCAGGCTGAACAGCCTGTTCAGCCTCTTTTCCAGGCTGAACTCTCTCAGCCTGTCCTCATAGGAGAGCTGTTCCATCCCCTTGATAATCCTCATGGCCCTCTTCTGGACTCATTCTAGCAGGTCTAGGTCTCTCTTGTGATGGGAGCTCCAGAACTGGATGCAGTACTCCAGATGGGGCCTTACGAGAGTAGAGTAGATGGGGAGAATCACCTCCCTCGACCTGCTGGCCACGCTTCTTTTGATGCAGCCCGAGATATAGTTGGCCTTCTGGGCTGCAAGTGCACATTGCTGGAAAAGATAGGAGGGTGTAGAACACCATCACTTTGAGCAGCCAATAGGTACTGTTAATTTATATTTTTTATCTGTAACAGTGAACAGATTACGATGTTTTCTGTTCTTTCAGGTCAATTTTATTTTATATACCTTTTCAGATGACAAGCTGCCATTACAGTTTCCTGGTTTTGCACTTATTCATAGCCTCTCAGGATGTCTCTGGTTTCTAGGTACCCTGGCTGTACCTCAAAGAGACCAGCTGCACTTCTCAAGGATGTTTCTGATTTCAAAGTCTCATACCCAGGCTCAAAGCTCCCAGTCTGGTAGGCAATTTCTCTGTCAGTATTTTTCAGCAGACATTTTCTTTTCCTTAGTAATTTTCTCTTCTAACTAGGTTGCCTTTCTGGCTGCTCACATCATAAATGTACAAAATACACTTCATAAAAATACCAAACTTCTCTGAAACTTTATGACATGATATTATTATGCTTGTTGTACAGTCAGGGATACATAATGTTAATTAGGAAGCTTGTGTCACAGCAAGGACTAGAGTGACATATTTTCCAAGTCTTAATTTTGTACGTCAAAGAAAGTTCCATGTGTTTCATGTGTTGAGAAAGGTTCTCAATGCCAAATAATTGTTTATTTCCTTATATGATCTAAGAATCTATATGTAAGAGACAATTTACATAAGATGTCATTTCAAAACAGAAGACTTAGCTAATATTTTGTTGTAAAAAACATAAGAATGGTGTCAATGTAATGAGGAATAGTAGGAACTTCGAGAATATTCTTTCCTACAATTTTGTATGAAAAACATATATGCTGAAGTTGGTTCGCTTCTTATCCCTAATTATTCCTTAGATGCTCAAATGGCTGTTTCCTTGGTGAAGTTAAATATTTGATATTACGTTATTCACCTATTATTTCCATTAAATGCTTAAATATTTGTGAAATCCTTGGGCAAGTTTTTCGAAGGCACAAATACTGTTTATTACACTCTGCCATCTTTCTTTGACAACCTGATAATTTCAAATGACAAACTTTCCTACTGTTGAAGTCAGTTAATTTGCTAGCCTTAAAATCTTATTTGTTTCTCAGTATGTGGTGATACTCTCTTCCTCAAAATTTCTTTAGTAATAGTCCTTACCTTAGAACACTTTCTTCTTATGATAAGCCACATCTTCTTTACTCTTTTTGCTATTTTTTTAAGTTTATTTCTGGGAAGTTGTACCTTATCATTAAGTGTTTCCATGGACAGCATACTGTCAGAGCAGTGTAACATACACCTGCAATTATTTTTTCTTTAACAGACTGCCTATATTACTTTTTGATGGAAGTTTCCTGTAAGAATTCTAGTTAGGTCTCTAACATGAATTGTATTTATTGTAATCTGTATTTTCTCAACTTTCAAGATTGTAAAAAAACAAAATAAAACAAAACAAAACAAAAAAAACCAAACATTAATGAAGTAGTTTAACAACTTACCCACACTTACCTGAACACTTACTTCACAAATGATCATTCATACAATGTTGCATAACAGGTTGAAAGCTAAATACCAGCCATTTCAAACTTAAGTCCTTGAAATTTAAAAACAACTTGCTATGTTGTTTAATATTTAGAAATATTTGATTATCATGATAAAAACATAGTCTACATTATTTTCTCCTATAAAACACAGACACAAGCCCAAAAATAAGACAGCTACGAAAGTAAACAATTAAATGTAGATACTTTATTGAGTTTAGTCTGTTCATAAGTTTAATATAAATTATTTTAGGTACCTGAATTTTGAAACCTCACACACAAAATGTATCTTAATTTATAAAACATGCTTACAGAAGTTTCCACATTTTTGTCACCTACAAGCTTTTTACCAGCTGTATTCTCTACAGTATTAGAAACTTACTGTGTTGATGGAAATGTAAATGTGTATACTGCTTGAGAGAATTAAGAGATTACCATTTCAACATATTCCTACATGATATATATTACCTCTTTATAGTATATAAACTGTAACTATTTTGTCCTTAAAAAAAATGACAGGTGCTCATACTAGGTATACCTATTCATATTAACTTTGATATAGCAGAGCAAGAGAAATGGAAATAGATATAAAACGAAATTATGAAATAAAATATTAATTTTTTTAATGTCCTTGGAGGAATAAGATAGGTTGAAAAGTATGGAAAGTGTCCTTTCTGATAGAGCTATATCACTTGAGGGTAAGGAGCTTTGGTAGAAGAGGTTGACTCATTCCTTCAGGCTGAGGGGGAACTGACAATCTGGATGCCAAGAGCTACTATGAACACTCTTACCACTAGTTTATTATTTGAAAGATGAACACCTTCTCTTAATGTTCTTATTTGTAAGGTAATCTGAGTTAAGCAGAGAAAATATGCCTAGAAATAATATTCTTTTGTAAGGACCTTGTGAACATTTCTCCTCATCGTGGAGGCTTGGCTTCCTGGGTCACCAAAGAGAAACAGGGGCAGCCCTCAGCTGTACTATCTCTGTGCTGGCCCCATACTCCAGCAGCCAAATCTCCAGGAGAGTGGGATGCAATCAGGGCCCTGACAGCAGCCATCTCTCTCAATAAAGGTTGTCCTTACATCTTGCACCGATCTATTGTTGAAAGCACTTGATATGAGACACTCTGGTTGTAGCAACAGCATGGATGTTGTCTTCTGGTTCCCAGGCCAACTCAGAAGTTACCATAGGATATTTAAGGGGTTGTGGAACTCTTTAGTTTGAGACCACCACAGAGGAGTCCCCAGTCATCATGAGACCAGCTCAGGTGTCACCAGAGAGGTTAGGGGTTAGCCGTCAGTGACAGTAATGCTGAGTTGGTTCTGAGACCAGAAAACCAAATCTCCAAGAGCACAGATGAGTTCAGACTCCCCATAATTGTCCTGTGTTAAGCTTGAAAGATTTTGGTTTATTTTTGTATTCTGTGTCACTTTACAATCTTAGGTCAAATATATAGTTAAACTTACAGCTCATGACAGACTTACTACTTTCAGATAATAGGAGAATGGGGCTCTCAATCTGGCAGTGGTGCCTCTACAATTTACCTGCACATATGTCTGTGTGGTAAAGCTGTGGCTATGTATCTTCATGCAGGTAGCTTAACTAAAATTGGTTTATGAGGATAGAGATAGATGGGGACAGTGACAACAATGATTCCTGACCTGTAGTGTTTGAAATTTTACTTCAGGAAGTACGAATTTGTGTGAAAAGAAGATGGAAACAAAGAAGCTGAATGCACAGCTCCTCCTATGTATGGTTAGTTGTTTCTTTGGGTTTGCCCCCACCAAATACTTGCTGTAGTCCAGCTACATGGACAACCATTATTTATGGTGTATGTAGCTGCTGCCAACAGTATGCAGTCAGCTCAGTAAAGACAGATATCCTACTGTAATAGCAAAGTTCAGCAATATATGAAAGAAATCATCCTGAAAGCCTAGATGTACAATAAAACCCAGCCATGCAAGCATTAGGTAGAATTTTCTGTATCTACATAACTGTAACATAGCCCTTATTCAAGACTGGAATCTAAGGAAATACTAGGAAAGAAACCGATGGAAAAGGTTGTAAAATCTATGTTTGTCAGTATCTAAGGACTGAAAATGTTGTCTAATTATAAAATGGAGTACAGTATTTTTTTTAATATATATCATAAATACCCAATTGTATTTCTCTCATTTGTAGACAAAGTCCTTCAGAGAAAATTTGATTGTTTATGACAGAAGATATTGAAGATATTGTTAAATTAAAATATAAATAAATAAAAATCTTTACAATATAATTGTGAAATAGGTCTGTCATCAGTCTTGTTGATGTTACATAGCAAATCTGCACACGAACCAAAACTCAGGTTTCTCTGAGTCCTTCTTCCAAATGTGTTATCAGTGTATCAGAGCTGCTAGATTATCTCATCTGAACAAGGGATTCTGTATATCCAAGACAGGTCTATTAGTACTTAATTTGTTGTCAGTCATGACTTCCATGTCATAAAAAACAATATACTGTTTTCTTTCCTAAACCCTGGGGAACTCCACTTGTGATCAGCCACCAACTGGATTTAACTTAATTCACCAGAGCTCTTTGGACCCAGACATCCAGCTGGATTTTTATCCAATGAAAATTTTATGTACCCAAACCATGAGCAGCCAGTTTATGCAAGAAGATGCTGTGAGAATTCTTGGTTATGATTTCTGTTCATTGTAGTCCTGTTCATTGCAACAGAATTTTGAGGTATTCAGGAAACAAGTCTGGCAAACAAAGCAAGTATTTAAAATATCTACTAATTTCATACTTTGGCACTGGAAATCAAAATAGTTGGGTCTTATGTTTTGGGGTTTTTGTTTGTTTAGGATTCTTTTAATTCTACAAAGCTATAGTGAAAATCTTGAAATATTTGATCCAGTGGATCTTTGTTTTTCATTGTTCTGATTAGAAGTGTAATGTCTAGGGTGTTGGTTTTTGGGTTTTTTTGGGGGGAGGGGATGAGGGGTTGTTTGTTTATATGAATACATACTGAAACTGAAATTGTGCTGGGTTTGAATTTTTGCCTTTAGTTCTGAATAAGAAATAGTGACCTATCTATAAATTTATAATAGAGAAATTATTTTTTTCTTTTTTTTTTCAGAACAGATTTGATAAGTTTTTATGTTCTTTTCATATTAAGATCAATTTCTTAGCAGTACATTCTGACCTTATATTGAAAAATATTTAAAAGAATGAGAAACAGTTGCCTAAAGTAGGCTGTTCTTTGACTATTGCATGTTGTGTTTTAAAATTACTAAATTCACATTCATATTTGGCTTGTAAAAGAGATGTTAATATGCATAAAAACAACACATATCTCACAGCATTGTAAGAACAGCAATATAATAATACGTACTAATTACAGACAGTTGAGGTCTTTATCAGAGGAGAGGCCATCAAGGATGCCATGATGGGCATCTGGTACACTGCACCTGCTGAAGTGAAGAGCTAAGATGAGGTCTTCTTTAGACAATTAGTCATATGATAGCCTGAAGTATCAAAACATTAGAAACACTAAATAAGATTTAATTATGAGAACCAGTTCTGTGAGCCACAGTTTGGAACCCGGTGTCTCTTGCTACGATGTGCAGTTTCAGTTTTTGGTAATAATACCAAAGGCTTTGAAAATATGAGCACAGTCAGAAAACAGAGGACGTACAACCATGTACAACAACTCAGTGATGGTCCACTGCTTGTCCCTGCATAAATGTAACCTAAGCAGATTTTGTTTTTAAAAGGCAAGCAGCAGCAGCTAAGCAAGAATAAAAACATCATCAAGAAACAGAGTAAGTCACCTGTCCTGTCTTGGGAAAGTGACTCCTCAACCTGAGAACATTTTGCATTATGTAGTCCGTGGTGGAGACCAAGCACTAGAGACTGTTGAGAGATGGAAATATCTGGAGTGGAAGTGGAGGGAGGATTTGATGGAGAAGGAGAGAGAAGACGAGTCTCCTCCACTTCCTGCTTTCCTCATGGAAGAGGTCTCCAGCCTGATCACACTGACCTCACTGATTAAGAATGATCCAGGACCACAACCATTAGCAGGTAGTATCATTTCTGTGGTCATGTATGCTCACAGCTAATATAGAATATGTACATTAAGGACCAAGTGCAATAATTGATAGTGAATAAGAACTAATCACTGAAAATATGTGCTATCAATGGATGTCCACATAGTAAAGTGCTGCTTAACAGTTTGAAATTGGGCTGGTTTATCAGTCTACTGAAGAGTCCTGCTTTAACATTTTGCAGTTTTCAGAGATCTATATACTTACATGTATGTAATCCATGGGGGAGACCAAGCACTAAGAACTGCTGAGAGATGGAAACGTCATATGTGTGTGTGTATGTATGTATACACTCATACACACATGCACATTTTCAACTGTGATTCTTTTCTTTGCATGACTCTTGAGGATCTACTCTCAAGCAAGTCTACTTACTGTGTCTGGTGACAGAGTTTAGGAGAGGGAAGTATCATGTGTTCTGGGAAAGGACCAAGGTAGGAATAATTTATGCAAAGTGATCATATAGGGTTTCACAGGATGGAAGGGGATGTATCCAAGGATGTAGAGGAGGTGACCAAAGCCACCATGAATCTGCTGCCTTCAGCTGTCCTGGAAAGTTTGTGGTAACATACAAAGAGCAGGTGTCTGATGCCTGGAAAAAGGCAATGCCACTTTTGTCTTCAAGCAAGAAGAGATAGAGGATCTTAAAAACTACAGATTGTTGCATTCAAAATTTTATCATGGGCAAAAATAAAAATACTAAACATACATGGGAAAATAATTAATTGTTAGACTACTTGAAAACCTTACAATATAATTGAAATACAACATGTTTGTAGTCCAGTTGTAACAATACAAAAAGTTCTAGTCCGGATTAATATAACAATGCCTTATGAATAAGACAGTTAAAATTGTTACTTAACCCCCTCCGTTCAACAGATATTTAAAGCCTTTTTCCGATGTTAGGAGGATTTCTCTGGATGCTATGACTGGCTCCTCCTGCATCCTCAAGTGACAGGGGAGGGCTGTGCTGAGCTATCAGTGCCATGACAGGGCTCATCTGGGAGCAGCCTGATCTTAATGGCCTAGACCCTTCTTCCTCAAGCGTTTTATATATATTTGTTCCCATCAGTGAGCTTCCCAAAAAATTAGATCTTGGTTTGGAGGTAGGGGAATCAAATTGTGTGGTTTAAAAAAAAAAAAAAAAAAAAAAAAAGTTTGTTGATAAGAGCAATTGAATGCTTTGAGCTAGAAGGGGCAAAAATAGTGCCAGAACAGATGTTTCTGAGAACAGAGTTCTTGAAGCTTGGAGAAATTAAAAGCCTGAAAATTAGCCTATTCAGTTATTCTGAACATTAAAAATATTAATGTAGCAAACTCTTTCCTTTCCATCCTTCTCTCCTGCTTCCCATTCCAAATACCTACAACAGAAATTTTAATTTTAATGAATAAATCATGGCTTTCAGTAATGCCTGAATCAAAGTATCAGCCTACTTAAATTTAACACTACTGTTGTTGAGAACTAATCAGCTTTCACCAAAGTCAGAGACAAGAGGGACTGTTGAGGAGAGATATAACACTTTATGCACTGTATCAGAAGGCAAAATTCTAAAAATAAGTAGAAAAAACAGAAGCAGTAGTGGTTTAAAAAAAGAGTGACAGCATTATTCTAGCTGTCAGTGTGCATCTTCTATATCATCTCCACTGAATATGTTTTCAGAAAATAGGTGCTCCTCCAGATGAACAGATAAGTATTAGATAGGAAGTGTCTTGATGATTAAAGAAAAAATCAGAGAAATAAACAACATATATACAAAAAAGTATGCTGAGTATTCATGTACACTCAAGAAGAGGCCGAGTCATAACAACAAAAGTGTCGGCTCTTATCTCATTGGAGACTCCCACTATTCAAACAAGCACCATCTTTTTTGGGAAATATGTTGCTAGCAGAGGTAAAACTGGTGGAGCTGTAGAATACAATGCAAGATGAATCAGTAGGTTACACAGTTTCTTTTACATCCTTTTTGAAGGCAAATAGCATATAGCACCCTAAACTGAATGTGTTAGAAATGCTGCTTGAGGAACAAAAGCCAGTCAGAAATCTTAATCCATAAGAAAAGTCACAAATAATGGTTACATCTTCAGACACTGGTGTTTGTACTTACCACAACACCAAGTGTTAAATATTTGAATGAATGAAAATTTATCTCTTTTAAATATCATACATTTCTACTTGCCTCTTCCATGGGTTGCTTCTAGTTTGTTTTTCCCTTTCAGAGAATGATTTGCTGGCTGTCTAAAATACTTTTGATAATATTTTCACACTTGTATTCTGAGGCTTTTTCTAGAAAATGCCATTGTTTTGTAACAGTGTCCAGGCTAGGAATATTTCTTTCTCTAAGGCTTATAATTAATTACAGTGGTTGAAACTTGAGCAATTCATTTGAAGGTATCTGTTCAATCTTGATGGTTTCATTCTGTCTATATAGAGCACAGAAAATTAATTTACTGCACCAAACTGGCTTCAGAAGATATTTTTATTCCTTACTGTGTTGCTCCCATAGGAATGGGTGTAAAATACCCTAGATAATGTAGGATATAGAAAGCACAAAACTCAGAATATTAAGGACAATACGATTTATTTAATTTTATATGTGTCTGAAACTGTCATAATCTCTATGTTTGCATATAAGGCTGAAAGGTATACAGGTGAACGCCGAGATATTTTGTAACTTAGAGGGATCTAGATAAAAAAACCAGCTCAACAGTTTCAATTATAACAGTCAGAATATTCTAATGTAAGCTAAAAATATCTGTTTCTTAGAGATACATTTTTTATAAATATATCAAATTAATTAATTTATTGTTTTTACATTTATAATACCCTAGTGTCTTTAAAAGTTTTTTTGTTATTAATATAATACTGTAGTTAGTTCATTACATGCTGCTTTCATTTGTTTAAGTTACAGACTATATGCAAAGAGGAAATTAGTGACATTCTGTATAAATCAAAATCTCCAAAATAGAAAGAACAAGTTAAAGAAATAAGGGATGTTTTTGTAAATATCATATGGGCAGTACGGTAGAAGTGTCCATGCCAAACACTATGTTCATAGCTCTGTTCATAATAACGCAAAATTATGCAAGTATGCACATGGAATAATATACATATTACGTTGTTGAAAAATGGGGAAAGAAAAACAAAACACAATTACTCATAAAAGGCTGAAATAGCATAACATTTTCAGAGAGAGAAAACTTGAAAAAAACAGGTAAATTCAATGGGGTGTTGTCATAAATTACTCAAACACATAGTTTATAACAGTACCCTTGGTGGAAGCAAAGAAAATCAGTCATCTTCCCAAACAAGGGGGCTGTATTCTGATCCTGAGTGACCTTCAAAGGAATTTAGTGATCTTGACAAAACTGAACATGATTTCTTAGGACACCTCTGTTTAGTGAAATAAAGGTTTCATTCAGAATGAGCCAAGTTTTTCCAACTTCTACATTTTTTAATGTCAACAACAAAGACAATATTTATGGATGATACACTTGAAGAGAACAAATTCTTTAAGGCACAAGATTTTTCTTCAGATTTTTATTGTATAGCAGTGGCAATAACCAATTCTTAGGGCAAGAGTGGTCCTATGTGCTATCCCCAAGTATGTTCACAATAGTGGATTTGTACTCTACATTTCTCCAGTGATCCAATTGTTCTAGAACAATCATCACCCATGACAACTTTCTTGAATTGGACCCTACACATTCCTATTCTCTCTGACAAGACAGTAGCCACTCAGTAATCTTTCCATTAACTAGACACCACCTGTTTTGTATAATATCTACAAAACATTTATACATTTCTTATATTTGAGGTTCTGTGGGCTATTCATATGCTTTGAGGTAGGTATATATATTACTACATCATGACCTTTTCATTAACAAAGAAATAAGGTATTTGGATCATGTGCGTTCCTAACTTATTTCCATAGTGATATTCTATATCATAACATAGATGGCAAAAAATATAATTATTTCACACAAGAATTAAGAAGAAATATATGCAGTAGGTTAAAGGCAGACATCATGGACCTTTAAAATTAACTAAACATGTCAGTCCAGTAAACATTTATAAAATCTGCTAACAAGACAAATTATGAAATAAATAAAATAAAAATAGAATTACTAACTCAGCAGATGGAATTCACTTCATTGCACCTGCTTTCTTTTTTCCCCAACTTGGTCCTCAAAATTGTAATGCCAGTAAGTGGCTGGAGTAAATAAATAATTCTTATAAATATATTGTGAAATTATTATACTTGATTATTTCATATTCCCCTTAATGTCTGAACAAACATGGCTTGGTTAGATAGAGATGAGAAAAGTTTTTTTTTTTTTTTTTTTTTTTTTTTTTTTTTTTTTTTTTTTTTTTTGGTGTGAACTCAGATATCATACAATGGCCACTAGATATATTGGGTTTACTTGGCAAGGTTTTGGTAACAGGGGAGCTGCAGAAGTGGCTTCTGTGAAAAGAGGTCAGGAGCTGCCCCATAGTCCTACAGAGCTAATGCCAGCCATTTCCAAGACAGATCCACTGCTAGCCAAAACTGAACCAATCAGCAATGTATGTAGCATCTCTGTGATAACATATTTAAGAAGGGGTAAAAACTGCTGTAAAACAGTGGCTGGGAGAGAAGAGTGAGAAAATGTAAGAGAAGCAACTCTGTAGACACCAAGGTCAAAGAAGAAAGAGGAGGAGGAGGTGCTCCAGGTGCCAGAGCAGAGATTCTCCCTGCAACCCGTGGTGAAGACCATGGTGAGTCAGGCTGTCCCCCTGCAGTCCATGGAGGTCCATGGAAGAGCAGAGAAATATAGAGTGAAATTGTGGTGGTTTGGGTGGATTCACCCT
>NW_010334913.1:0-1406 GCF_000700745.2 Antrostomus carolinensis | reverse complement strand
CCCAAGGGAGCACCAGCGACCAGGAGCCTGGTGAACAGGGCGGCCAAACAGTGCGTGGCGCATCAGCCAGGGTGTGTTGCTGCAGTTTGCGGGGCAGTTTGTGCAGGCAGGGCATGCAGGGAGGGCCTGAGACCTAGTTGTAGCCCTACAACCCAGGGAAGTGCTCTAGGTCTCTGACAGAGTGGTGTGGGTCCTCACCTCAGAGCTAAAGCCAGTGTTCCTGCAGAGAAAGCCCAGGAGATGTCTGATGCATCCACACAGACGGGACTGGTAAAGAAGGAGGCTTCAGTACAGGCAGTAGGTTATAGTGAGTGCCCAGACCCTTCTCCTGGTGAAAAGGTAAGTACCTGCGCAAGGTCCTCACAGGTTGGCTGCCTGTTATGTCAGGTGGCTGAGTTGCATGAAACAGTTAAAAGGCTGTGCGGTATTAGAGGAGTTGAAGTGGGGATAGACAGGTGGTTTCATAACCATGTTCCTGAAGTGGGAACCACTGAGAATGAGGCACCCTGTATCCCGGTGACCTTCAAAAGCAGAAATCCACTACAGTCTTCACCCTCCAGAGTCACAAGCACAAGCAGATATGAAGTTTTAACAGCCATAGACTCCCACAGGGGAAGCCTGCCGAGTGAAAATGTAACAGCAACACACAGTGGACACAGCGTAAAAAGAAATGGTGAGTGCTTGTAGTGGGTGACTCTATGTTAAAGGACACTGAGGTGTCCATCTGCCAACCAGAGAGGTATGCTGCCTTCCAGGAGCAAAGGTTTATGACATTGCTGAGAGGGTGCCCCAACTTGTCAAGAAAACAGACTACTATACCCTGTTACTCTTCCATGTGGGGATGAATGACACCACAAGCTGTAACCTGGGTAGAATAAAGTAAGACTATAAAGCCCTGGGGGCTTGGGTGCCCAAGTCACCTTCTCTTCCATTTTGCCAGTTAGAGGAAAGGGGCCAGACAGAAACAGATGTATATTACATATGAACTCCTGGCTGTGTGGCTGGTGTCGTTGTGAGGGTTTTGGCTTTTATGATAATAGAAGGTTCTTTGATTACAACCTGTTAGGAAGTGATGGAGTTCACCTATCTGGAATAGGTAAAGCTATCTTTGGTAGCAGGCTGGCCAACCTGGTGAGGTGGGCTTTAAACTGAAGGACTCAGGTGGGGTCCAAAATGGCAACAGTCACACCATCACATCTGACTGGGGAATAAGCCAGAAACCTCCATGATCAACTACTTCACTGAAATGCCTGTACACCAGTGCATGCAGCATGGGAAATAAACAGGAAGAACTAGAGATCTGTGTGCAGTTTCAGGGCCATGATCTCATTGTGATTACAGATACATGGTGGGATAACTCACATGACTGGAATGTAGTCATGGATGGCTATGTGCTCTTTAGGAAA
>NW_010334912.1:0-23638 GCF_000700745.2 Antrostomus carolinensis | reverse complement strand
ATGTGGGACGGTGTCAAACGCCTTGCACAAAAAATAACAGGTCAACAGTACAGTGTATGTGTAAGATAAAATACAAGCATAAAATGTGATCTAGGCAAGCTGTCTTTCTGTGCCAGATTTCTTTCTAATTGAAACTGACAATTCAAAAGCATTGAATAATGTAAAACTAAACAACACTGTGCAGGTAGAGTCCATGTCATCGCTCACTGCAGGAGCAGTTTATTTAGCATACGCGTCATCATGGAAAGAAAACTGTACTTTGCAATATATTTTGTTTTCTACATAGACCTCAGACATTTCAGCAATGTATCGTATATTTAAATAGTAAGTTTAGAGAAGAATTGATGTGGTTCTGACCTCAGTTTAAAATGTGAAACACAACACAATAACACTGAATATTTTATAATAGAAAAAAACCTGAGTATCTTTTATTACAGGCATAAAAAGCTAATTAATCACTACTTCTTACATTGTGTTACTTCATCATTACGAGTTTCTAGATCTTTGAGACTTTCCTTCCACAGTTCATTTCATCCAGTGTAGAAGGGCTTTGTATAGAGGAGTGTATGCTAAGAGAAGGTAAGGTATTTACTGGGTAATGTCAGTGCAGTTGTTTCGGCCAGGGAAAGGATGGTGGAGTAGGTAATTATCTCAGAAAACTAGAGGAAATTATTACGGATTGTTTTTTAAAAAAAATTTAAATGCAGGTTTTAAACAGGTTTTACATGTACTTCTAGCTGTATTGAGACACTTTCTTTATTGACTATTTCTGTAGTTCTTAGATTAATGCAAAGCTTACCATTGGTAATGAATGTAGTCTGTTTTACTGGTTCTTGGTGAAAATTTCCCAGTTCTTTACCACAAACATAAAACCCACCTAGCAAAGCAGCCTTATATATGGTAAGAGTCCCTTTTCTTAGGAATGTTTCCTTGCTGAAAATCTATTGCACCTGTTATTTTTTTTGCTTAAATGCAAATGAGAGCAGACTGTATTTTTCCAGTGCAAGTACAAGTAATAAAAATGTATATTAAGAGACTTAATTCCTGGTAGAATCTTTCAACCTAACACATCATGCCATTCAGTGACTTTTGCCAGTTGTTAATATGACAGGGGTTTGGGGTCTGTATTGTTAAATATAGCAGTGCTTTTCCTTTCATATTTACGATTCATTTGTTTAAAAAAGAAGATAAAAAGATGTAAACATGTGCGTGTAATATAATGATATTGGCGTGTGTTTTACTTGTGACAGTGCAGAAGAAAGTAAAAGGACTGAGAATCTGTTTATTATCCTCAAGTTCCAGTTCAACTCAAGTCTGAATAGAACTTAATTCTTCCCATTTGTAGTACTTTTGTTGTTCCTGTGACCCAGGCATTGCAAGTAGTTGGTGACTGTGCAAAGTAATAATATTTGCATAAATTCTGAAGTTAATGCTGCCCTGTGATAGTACTGATTGCATTAAAGAGACCTACAACATACTCTGCCTGTTGGGCCAGTTTCTAGTAAAAAATAAAGATCATCAGTGTTCAATTAAAAATATTTGCTTATTTCATTCTGTTTTTAGTGGATCCATATTATTTTTCCCTAATCTAAGACTTTAAATATGTATTTCAAGTAGAATAAAAATAGTTCTCAAACACTGAGCTGCTCACCAATTTTCAGTAATTTATTTCTAAACTTTTATCCAGTCAGTGCAACCTCATGTTCTATTAACTTCTGAGAGGTTTCAATTTATGATAGAACTTGGCACAAGGTCTTTAATAAATCTTTCCAGGGTTTTCAAATTCATAGCTATAGATCATGTTCTGTCTGACATTATTTCATAAATAATTTCTGATAGAATGTCTTTATTTCTACACTGTGATATGATAAAAATTCAACTAAGAAGTTCAGTAATAATAATTAATTAGTAGAATTCAACAAATAAGCATAGTGGACTGGTAAATGCAGGGCAAGATTGTCTGCCAAGGTAGCACAAAAGACTCTTGTCATGCTACATGCTAATTTTGACACCCTGCTTGATTTGATAGCTTTCATTTCTGCATGCAGATCTGTGATATGGGAATAACCAATACAAGATGAACTCAGATGTGTATTCTGTAGTCTTCTTTTGAATGGAAGATTTAGGTCAAGTATATTCTCTTTAATCAACAGTGAAGCTCAAAGCAGAATTTGCATACACAATGTCTTTGAAATAGGTAGCTGTGGATTATTACATGCCTCAGAAATTCCTAGAACACCTGATGCTAAGAGTCAAGTAATGGTTATATGGATGGTGGTGCTTCTTGTTGCTTGGGTGCCATGTGAATATGATTTTGTGTGTTGCATGCACTCGTGTTTTCGTGTGTATGTTGCACTCGGAGAAGTCTTGTGGATGACTGCTACTCATTCCAGTTTTCTGGAGTGTCTCTGTTCCTTGCAGTTGCTGTGCTTGAGATGTGAATCTAGAAGTATTAGTACGGCTATGTAGAAGTTTCAGCATTGGGAGAAAGGACAGTAGGAGCTTGTATGTCTGTCTTTCAAGTCCCATATGATTCACAGACTATTTTGGTCTATGTATGTCAGCGTTCACTGATCAGGGAAGTGAGACTTGGTCTGTGACTGGGCTGAAGCTTTTCTTGTGCCATGGTGTGAGCAGCAGTGTCCTTGCATTTCTTATTTTCCCCCGTGGTGGTGAGGGGCATGTTGAAAAATGGATTACTTGGATATGGATTTTATTTTCCAGGGTTGTTGTACTCTACATTTCTGTGCTTCCACTTGCTTTTCAGGAAAATGGGTTGTATAGACTGGAGGCCTTCTGTGACACTATGTAAATATTGCAAAGGTGTTAGATTAAAAACAGATAATGAATTGCATCTGGTAGTAGTAAGGATGTTCCAAATAGACCGATTTTATTAAAACTCTAAGACTGACTACCTGCAAGAATTTACATTATGTCCAAGTGAAGATTTTTAGTTGCTTAAACCTTGAACTGCCCTGCAGAAGTTAATGCAGAATCATTTGTACTGATTGTAAACAAACAGTTGTTTGTTGCATTGATCTTGCCCAGTTTTTTGGTTAGGTTGAAATACTGAGAATGTTTCTTTTACTTTTGCATACCTTCAAATTAATTTCAGGGCAATTTAAATTTGGAGTTTGGTTTGAAACTGCTTGTGGATGCAGTTATTGGCAGCAAATAGTCTGTTCTTCAGAAGAAGCTGTAGCCTGAGCTCCCACTCGTCCTTCTCTGCTGCTGTTGGAGCCTGTCCCATGGCAGGGGGAATGTCAGCAGAGAGGAGACCAGAGTGAAAGAAGCACTGGTTAGCCCACTAACCTAAGAGTCCAGCCTCTTCAGAAAATGCCAGCAAACTTGGGCTGTTTTTAAATTTGTCTCTCGCTAGCAGAGAGGGAAACACCACACCTGCCTGCTCCTCAGGGCACACACAAAGTTGCATCTGTTGTCAGGGTCCCATTGCTGCTCCATGCAAACTGTTAAATGTGCACCAGAAGTGTTAGTGTTTTGGTCAGTGTTGTAAAGGCTTATGTAGTGGTGATGCTTACTGTAATGCTTCTTCAAAACAACCTTTTTATAAGGCTTTTGTAGTATTTACGCACAGTAGAAGGGAAGGTGGAAGTGTGAGCTGTAAGTATATTGGAAAAATATTTGACAATTATCCTGGATGTACCTGGGAAATGGTGGTAATAGTAGTAATGTTAAATCTGAAAGTGGAAAGCTTTGGTGCTTCTGCACTATAAATAATTACTAACAAAGATGATTACCAATGTGGAGATTGTTTGCAGAGGGATTCATTTCTGATTGTTAAGTGTAAGTATATTTAGAAAACGATTTTTGTTCCTGAAAGCCAAGAAGTTGGCGTAAATTGAAGGAATTAGCAATTCGGACTCCACAGAGCAAACATCAGCCTGGTTATTACAGATGAGACTTGGTAGATGTAGCTGCATTGAGGTTACCACAGGAAGCTATTTCTTAAGTTTATACTTTAATAACTGAATTCAGTTGTTCTGGCTGGCATATTATTGTTAGCAATTGAATTCACAAGGTTTTCTTTAAAAAATATTCAGAATTTCCTTTCTTGAAATGTTGCAAATATTTCTAAGGTCTTAATGTCTCTCTTGCTAAGTCACTTCTGCTCCAGAAATCTCCATTCATAAAGTCATTTGTGCAAATGAGCATGTACCATTGTCCAAGACAGTAATGTGTCCAGCAACTCCAAACACTTTGGAAATCTTGAGACTAAGTAGAAAACCTTATCTGAATTTTGCCAAGATGTAAAATGTAAATTCCTATGTTAAAATGCTTTTAACTTTAGAGCTGCCACTAACCATTTTGACTGGCTTTAAATCTGATTTCTCCAATATATTCATCTGTCAGCTACCATTTCTAAAATGTTTCATTCTGCAGCTTAACGGTTTTAGAGTAAGTTGTGAGAGCATCCTGGTTCTGTGGTTTTACATGCTTTGAAAGATCTGTTGTCATAGGTTAATGGGGTCAGCATCTGAATTAACAAGATGTTAACTGTGGATACCTGAAATATATAGAATCATAGAGTCACAGAATGGTTTGGGTTGGAAGGGGCCTTTAAAGGTCAACTAGTCCAACCCTCCCCACAGTCAGCAGGGACATCTTCAACTAGATCAGGTTGCTCAGAGCCCTGTTCAGCCTGACCTTGAATGTTTCTGGGGATTGGGCATCTTACAACTTCTCTGGGCAACCTGTTCCAGTGTTTCACCACTCTCATGGTAATTTTTTTTTTCCTTATATCTAGTCTAAATCTACCATCTTTTAGTTTAAAATAGTTTTTCCTTGTGCTATCGCTACAGGCCCTGCTAAAAGGCCTGTTCCCGTCTTTCTTATAGGACTCCTTCAAGTATTGAAAGGCTGCCATAAGGTGTCCCTGGAGCCTTCTCTTCTCCAGGCTGAACAACCCCAACTCTGTCAGTCTTTCTTCATAGGAGAGGTGCTCCAGCCCTCCGATCATTTTTGTGACCCTCCTCTGGACTCTTTCTAACAGGTCCATGTCTGTCTTGTGCTGAGGACCCCAGAACTGGATGCAGTATTCTGGGTGAGGTCTCACCAGAGCAGAGTAGAGGGGCAGAATCACCTCCCTTGACCTGCTGACCACGTTTTTCTTGATGCATCCCAGGATATGGTTTGGCCCTCTGAGCAGCCAGCACACACTGCCAGCTCATGCCCAGCTTTTTGTCCACCAGTACCCCCAAGTCCTTCGCTGCAGGGCTGTTCTCAATCCGTTCATCTCCCAGCCTGTATTGATACTGGGGGTTGCCCCGACCCATGTGCAGGACCTTGCACTTGGCCTCATTGAACCACATGAGGTTCACACAGACACTCTTCTTGAGTTTGTCCAGGTCCCTCTGCTTGGCACGCTGTCCCTTAGGCATATCGACCACACCACTCAGCTTGGTGATATCATTGTGACAGATCTTCTCTGTCACAATAATAGAATCCAAATAATTGAGCTTGGGGAGAGGAATAAAGGAACTTACCAGAGTCTGCTTTCAAAACTGAACGATGGAAGCGCTCCTGTTCTTTACCTTTTGCAGTTTTGCAATGCAGTCCTGAAATTGTGACTCCAAAATTTGAGGTTTTATTGAATAAGTGAGACCCCGTAGGAGTTTGGAAGGCAAGATCTAGTAGTTGAATAGTGCTAATACCCGCATCCAAAATAAATAAAAGGTAGCTGGATGAGATTTGACTGCATGTGACAGCAAGAGATACCTAAACATTTTAATTAGGACCTGCCATCGTGAGTGGAACCTGCTGCTTGAAGAGGTGCAACGCAGTTCTATCAAACTTGAGCACAGTTGTTTCACCTAAAAATAGTAACTTCAGCAGTTTGCTCATCCTGGACAAGGAATTTGGGGAAGTCCCGTGCTTAAGCTTGTAAATTGTGGTTCTCATGAGTTTATGTAAAATCATTGTTTTTTCTGTTCCTTGTTCTCTGGTCCACTGAGGAACCTTCTGCTGGAGCACAGGAAGATTTTCCTGTAAGTGTGTTAATTTTATTTTTCAGAAGCTGCTTTTACTGATGGAAGGATGAACAGAGTTTATTGACAGAGTGCCATAGTACCACACAGCACAGAAACAGAGATGAGGCAAAGCACCTGTTCATCTTAATAACTCTTAAAAGCAATAACCAACAGTTCCCTGAAGCTTTTATCCAATTCAGAATCCCCAGAGCTCTTCTTTTCAACTCTGGGGCTACCCAGCTCATATCTATGGATGGTCCATTTCTTCTTTTGAAGCTAGCCACTTTAAAAACAGTCCACTTTTGATGTTGTACTTCCGTAAAATAACTGATTGTTCTGGGACCAGCTTGTTCCTGCAATTCTATGAGCGAGTCTCAGTGAGGACATATTCTGGTCTCCCCCTCTGTAAGTTCTTTCTCTGTATAAAAATAGAGAAGAAGAAAATGATTTTGAAAGTTCTGTTAACTTAGGTTTCTGAGAGGAGAGACTTTCTGCATTGCAGACAAACTAAACGCTAAATCAGAAATGCTCTCGAAGTCCCGTAAATATGTAGATAAGCTTGTGGATTCTGTCTGTGCTCCATTTGCTGCTCCGTCATGGTGGTGGTGAATGCATCAGCCTCTCAATGAACCCATGAATTGCTTCTACCAGCCCTTTGTGTGACAATATTGGAAACATGACAATCACATTTTTCACCCTTAATACTACTTCTAAAGATAAAGTCTTTAAAGAAGTTACAAAAAAGCAGGGTTAAATAATGAGCTCTGTGCTGCCATGGTTGGTCTATTAGCAGCAACCAAGCCTAGCAGGGTTTTCAGCTAATTTAAAGCTATCTGGGTCTCTCTGTACCCTATATAATTTTCCCTAATTTCTTTCTTCTCTCACTGTTTCTAGTTGAGGTGAATTTCATCATATCAGTGTTTTTGGACGGTCTTATTTATGCATTTATATGCATAAATACTCATGCATACATCACATTTTAGCATGTGATACAAGACATGAACTATAGTTTCTCTCTGTTTAGTATGTTTTAACTTGCAGATAGCTGGTGTTTTCTGGAATTTTCATCTCAGATCCAGTAACATATTACACTTAAAGAGGAAGAAAGATATGCTGATCAGTTCTTACAGTACAAAATTTGGGCTGAATCTAAAAATACATCTGTTCTAGATATCTGACATGTGGTCAAGACTGGAAATTATACAAGAGAGTATGGATATTTTGGGACTAAATACTTCACAAGAATAATTTACATATTCCCCTGGTTTGCACAGCCTTCTACCCAGGCAACAGATACTTTCTTAAACCTTATGGTCTGCCTTGAAGTCCCCTTTCATGTGCTTCTGGTATGTGTCTTCATGCTGCTAAGGTTCCTTTGATCTCCTTTTGGCCACTTTCCAGGCCATCTTTTAATTCCTTTTGTGAAATTTCCATACCAGCTTTAATTCCTGCCAGAAGGCAACCGTTCCATCTCTGTTCAAGCAGGGCCCCAAAGCTTTAAATTCTCAACATGTCTCTCTCTCTCAGTAATACTCCCTGCTCAAACTTTGGAGAAGTCAGAAATATGTAGATCCAAGCAGTGCTGCAGAGAGAAATAAGGAGATGGAAATATAGTTGTTCCTCCTTGACTGCAATTGTTCTCTTTCCATTTGCTGCTTAACTTGAATGTAGTGATACTTGGCTTTTATCTGCCATATTTGCTGCTCTTCAAGCTCCAGAAATCTTTATCGAAAAAAATGTAAGCCCAGCCAAGTCCATGGCTCACTTGGCATTCTTTGCCAAGTTCTTTCTGCTCTCTATACTTCTATCCACTGAGTCTTGTGACTGCAAGACCTGGGATTGCCACCCAGTACCATTCTTTTACTGTTGTTAAAGGGCACAGATACGTCTCAAAATCGTGTTGGACTTGGAGTGATTGATTAATCTGTATATGACCCTCAGGTGCAAGAGGAGGTTCTTTCTGAAATTTCAAGAGTCCCCAGTTCTATACCATTCTACTGAAAAGGAATTTCTGACTTTGGATGGAGGCCTAGCAGGCTTCCTGGCTAAGGTCCACGTTAAATAGGTTAGTATCAACAGACTTGTCTAAAGAATGGGATCAGGATTTTACCTTGTTATCGTAAGGGAAAAGCCAGTGATGTTTCCTTTTCTAATTTTACCACTTCGCTATAGAACTGGAAGTGACTGGAAATAATAGAAGTTGTATGAATATATATATGTATTTTTTTTACAACCCTTTCAGTGAAGAATTTTTTCCTAATTTTCCTTTGTTTAGGCCGATAGTCCTCTTTTCTTCAGGTCAATGGCCTCTCCTCCAGGTTCACCCCACCTTCTTCTTTTCAGGACAGTCCTTCCCCTCACAAATACGGATTCACAGAGGCGTTTCTCTATTGCTTATTGGCTCAGCCTGTGCTGTGGAGGTACATCTTGGAGCCAGGGGAACTGTGACTCTCACAAGGTGGCCCTTTCCCCACTACCAACCCTCGCCCCCAAACCCAACACACATTTTTTTGTTACTTTACAGCCATTTCTTGTCTTCCCTTAGTTTCTAACTGAGAGCTGAAGCATTGAGTTTGTATTGTTAGTTGTATCACTGTGGATATTTTTAGATTGGCAATGTCTTGCAGTCCACGGTGCACAGAGAATATACACTAAAGCTTGGATGGCACCAAAGTGAATTTTGTGTATGTTTTTTCATGAATCAATGTAAGTTTTTGGCTACTTCTAGCTGACAAGATTGTTTGAAATATACCAAAGAGCCTTAGACATTTCTGCTTCATGAAAGACTTCTTGATTCTTTTCTGAGTGAGAAAGATGGCATTTTTATCTAATACCACAAATAGCCACAGTGGAATTGTGTTTTGTGTGCAGTGGACTTGAAAGAAATCAATATTCTTTTTAGCTTGTGTAAAAAAAAAAAAAAAAAAAACAAAAAACCAAAAAACCCATCAAAAAAACCCCCAAAAAACCCAACAACAAAAAAGCGGTTTCTTAGCAAAGCCATAGCATATAGTATATTGAAACTGTCATTATTCCTTTTTTCTGTGGAGACTATCCATTAAAGTTCAGGTACTAGCAACATAATTTCTGGGTGCTGGAACGTAAGTATGGGCTCCCTAGCAGTGATGACTAACATGATTCAGCTGTAGGTACAAATTGTCAGACTCATTTTTCTTCACCAGATAGATATATGTTGGTTGAGGAGACTCAGGTGAGACTGTAATTCCCAGTGGTACTTTCCTCGCATATGTGCAGGAAATGGGAAAGGTTGTGTTCAGGCACCACCTGGATGTTGTTACTGGTTGAAGAATGGAGATGAGGAATCCACTGCTGCAGCCATAGATGTGTGGATTCATTCATCTAAACGTCCACACAATGGACTTCTCATCATTTCTTTTTCCAGACATGGAGACTGAAAGGTGGGTTTTCATCAATTCTCAAAGGGAAAATGAACTGTAGAAAAAACAGTTATTTCCATAGGACTAACAGGAAAATTTCTGGTGGATCTAAACCCAGGAGCTATATTACAGTCCTTATGTACACAGTAGATTCTACCTAATATTTAAACAGGGAAGAAGAGTGGATATTCTATCTTGGATATGGAGGCAGGGTGTGAGTTCATCCTAGAAATAGTGTGTGCTTTCTGTCATGGAAGAGCTTTCTGTTTGAATTGGACTAATCTGTGGATTATATCTTTCTTCTGTGGTAAAATTGTTTTCTTTTTTATTCCATGAACTCCTCTCCTCAACAGTGAAAGTGATCCTACCTTTTAGAAATAATCCCATATGGTTAAAGTGCCTCTTGAAGTGCTTGGGATACATAGGTCAACGTCAGCTGTAGTGGAGGTTTGAGAACAGTAATTAACTTGTGGGGAGAAAATGGCGAGGATGTAAGCAAAGGAAAGGCTCTTTGAAGCATTTAATGTATAAGGTGCTTGTGTTTGAAACAAATGTAGGTTACCCTGGAAGCCTGGAATGCTTGGCATTTGATGTTTCTGTAGATTACTAAAGCAAACAAACAAAAATCCACACTGTGACTGTTTCAGCTCTTGCTTTCAGTTGTAGCTACTCCACTCCCCCCTCCAAATTTTAGCTTTTACCAGTTTGCATTTGAGGGAGGGTGAATGCATTAACAGTTGTGGTTTTGGGTGAAAACTGTTCAATTAATGCCAGTCCTTCCAAGGATTATTAGAAACTATCCCCAAACACTTCAAAGTGCTTGAGTTCTTCTCTCTGTCTGGAGAGAAAAGTATGAGTGATATCTGTGCATTGTTACCGTAATATCTAGATTATCTATGTATCGTGGTCTTTTTGGGGCAGCTTTTTGGTGATTCTGAGAGGGGTTTAGGCAGTATGTAAAACCTAAGGTCATCAGGCTTCCGTCATGATTTTGGCTCCTTCTGATACTCCTAGTATTTGTCACATAAAGAAAAGGAGCAGATTTACTAAAATTCGGGTTAGTTCTTAGAATACTTCCTGTCTTACAAAGTGAATATATAATCTGTCTGTAATGCTCAGGACAGAATTAATCACTGTCCTATTTCTTTGAGGCAACCTGCTGTATCCTATTTTATATTTAAATACTGCGTTTATTAAATATGGTATTATATATGTGACAAATTGTTATTATTTCTCTTGGAGATACCTCATCCAAATATCTTGGCCAAAGTCTGCTTATAATCATAGCCCATGGACAGCCATATTCATAGTCAAAGGTAGTAGATACTCAGAGAGACAAACTGTTTTGTTGCTTTGAAATGGTTAGTATATTGGAAACTGGGAACTTTGTGAAGAGAAAAGCGGTAGACAGTGGCAAGTAAAAACATAAAAATAAAAATTAAGAAAACACCCTGTCTGTCTGGCATCTTTGTTCAGGAAGGGAGTTATCCATGAGTCTGTTTTGCCCAAATAAGAAATGAAAAATTCCTTTTACCCACATGTTTACTCTTTATCATACACCTAGCTGAAAGATCGAGCTTAAGTAATTGATACAATGAAAGTTGGGTTGGCTTTGGCTTTTTTTCCCCCTAATAGAGTTTTGCTGCCATATTTTATAATCATAATTTTCTTGGTTTGCTTTCCATGCTTTTCAGCAGTTCTGAATTATATATAAATCTCACATGTGTAGGCTTTGTCTTGTCTCTCAATTCACTTGCAAGATTAACATTGCTGTTGACCAAAGTTAAGCAAATGCAATGAAGGCTGATATGTTTCCAATTAATTATTGGAAATTGTTCCTGCCTGTGAACATCAGTATTCAGTGCACACTCCTACCAGAATAAAATGGTTGGTCATTAGCTTCCCATTCTATGTGTCCAAACTTAACATTTCCTCCAAAAAAAAAACTCCTGAAAGATACACAGAGATCACTCCTGGAAGCAAGCACACCTGTTTTAGTAAGGCTTTAGAGAATTGTTTTTTGAAATTGTAAAAGATCGGATTCATCACCATATGCAGAAGAATGATTTATTTGAGGGTTTTTTTGTCTCTTTCTCTCTCTAATGGACTGCACTTTGGTCATTTGTATGTGTCACATTAAAAACTGGTGGCTGAAAACCGTCGTCCTAGCTGGAAACCATGAGGATAGTGGAAAGTTTCCTTTTTTCCTTTAAAAGTTGTATTTATTAGAATTGATTCTTATGGTAACCCTATTTAGACTAATGTGGAAGTGAAATAAAGTGCCTCTATGAAATAGGTGGGACAGGAGAAGCAAAAGAACTGTTTCTCTTAGGTAATTCATATGGTAATAGTTTCTGTAAAGCAGAGCAGACTAAAACTTGCCATTTTGAAAGGGAGGTAGAAGGGAGAGAGTTACCCAGTGGCAAGTATGTGTTCACATCAGAGTTGAGAGATTAATTTAAACATTATTTCCTTATTTATTTTATTTAGGCTGTCTAGTTAAGTTATTTCTCAGTGGCTGTATGCCACCTTGCTATATAGGTAACTGGCAAGAGCATCATCAACTCATGAACCAAAGAATCCAGCTTGCTGGCCAGGCAGACAAATGGAGCTCTACCGAAGATGCGAAAGTAACTGAAATACTTCAGTAGAAATTTGAGGTTCTTTACCATGCCTCAAAATGTACTTGCTTGAAGCAGGCATTGTCAAATCCATTTCTTTTTCCTTCACTTGTAATGTGGAAGGTGCTGACTGACAGCCCTGGAAATTAAGTCCTCTATTTCTCCACAGGACAGGTATAGCAAGGGCGGCAGCAATGCAAGCTTCCCCACATTGTCCTGCCAATGTTCCTCAACCCAGTTCTGAAGAGGTCACTTCTGGAGGTGAGTGGGTGGAAGAGTCTCTGTCCATGCAGTTATTGCTGCCAGGCAGTGGTTCTTGCAGGACAGGCTGTTGGATGGAGGTTGCCCCCTTGTCTTGAATGAACCACCAGATAATCACTTTATGTATTGTAAAGCGGCGTGGGCTGGATTCGTTGAGGTTGCATTATTCTGCTTGACTGCTGTCACATTTTGATATTTTTTTGTGGTTGGATGGCACCTTTGCATTTTTTTTTTCTTTTTGCACTGTTTTGTTTCCAGAGACTTTGTCAATGCTTCGTGTATGTGTCTATGAAGTAGCATGCAAATAACTGAATGCAGTCTGGTTGTAAATGTGATACAGAGAAACAGTTGCTGGTGGCAGCCCTGAGCACAGAAGGAGCTGTAGAACACTGGACCAGGAGGCATGCTTTGAAATGCACCAAAAATTGATAAGAAAGTGAATGTTGGTTTCCAGTATCTAAATGAACTATTAGGTTTCTGTTGTAAAACCATATCTTAACATTTTCTTTTTTCTTAATTACTACATAATTTAGATATTAACACCAATTAAGCTGGTAAACTAATGTTCTTTTTTAGATTATTTTACAATTAATGAAATCTGCCTATCTAAAGTTTGACATGCAACGTTCTACACTGCATGAAAGTAATGGGTATGTATTGCGGTTACAATAGCGTTGTCATCTAAACCAGAAGATACGTGATGAATTACATGAGAGGAGTTAATATGACTGATGTGAGTTTTCATAACAAAAATAATGAGTGCTCACAAGTTTGGCAAATGAATTCTCATATACATTCCTGGATTTATTTAAGTACTACGAAATATAGCGAGGAATGTTCTGTTTTCAGCCAAATTTTTATCTCTTAAATGTAGGAATGCAATTGAGAAATTGGAAACACAGGCTTAGGAAAATGGAAGCGGCAAGGCTATTAGGTCATGGTGAATTACTTTTGTAGGTTCAGATGCTGTGTGAAGGTTTTGCAACGACTCGATTGTCATTTGTAGTGGAGGCCCATAAGTCTGTTTAACTCTGCCCCTATGGCTGTTTGTAAACAGGTATGATAACAAGAGAACATAGTACAATTCAGTAATTGTATAAATTTAGCATTGTTCCTGGCTGTTTCCACAGGATTTGGAATATGAAGAATTAATTTTCCTAACCAGAACAGACTTCCTGAAGGGATTTCTTGCCTTTTCTACTTTAAAGAATATGAATCAGAATAGTATTCATTCCATATACAGCTAAAACAGTTCCTGGCTTTTTTTTTGTCAGGGTAGCAAGGAATATAGGATTTGGCTCATAATTCCTGTTGGGAAGCAATTTGGAACAGTTCCATAAATTCATTTGAAGTAAAGAACAGTTTTAGGATCCTTGTCGTGACAATATGTGGCATTAGGTAGTATAACATTAAGCATGTTTGCTAATAAGTCACCTTACCTAATGTTTGTATGGTGCCAATAAATCCCATGGGTTTGATTTTTCAGCTCTTTTGAATGCAGTGCAAATTGCTGACCTCTTACCGTTGCTGACAAAGCTGTAGAGAGGTCCGGAGTTGGCCTCCCACACACACCTCTGTGAACAGAGTCCAGAATTTCAGCTTAAACCTACCTCTATGCCACGTAAACATTTGAAGATAATTATATACCTTATCACAATTAAACCTTTTTTGTAAGAGACTTTATTTTAAATTTAAATACAAAAATGCAGTTAAATCATTGTCAGTACAAGCACAAAAGAAGAGTTCAGGCCATTGTCTTCACACTGAGTTTTATTCATACCGCATTCATCTTTCTGTCTCTGCAGAGAGATGCTTTCTGTGAATTCTAATTAATACAGAGTCTGATTTTTCTGCATATTTACATTGAATAATGTTGATCTAAAGGAGCATACTTGTAAAACAGCATAGTACCCAGAGCAAGATAATTCGCATAACCTTGATCCTTGAAGTTCTAACTTTTATAAGTTCTGGGGCCCCCGACATAAGAAGGACATGTACCTACTGAGTCCAGAGGAGACCACGAGGATGATCCGCGGGCTGGAGCACATCTCGTATGAGGACAGGCTGAGAGAGTTGGGGCTGTTCAGCCTGGAGAAGAGAAGGCTCCTGGGAGACCTTCTAGTGGCCTTCCAGTACTTGAAGGGACCTACAGGAAGGCTGGGGAGGGACTTTTTACAAGTGTGGAATAGCTTGTTAGTTATTGTAAAAGTTTCCCACTTAACACAGACAAAACGATCTAAACTTAAAGTTTCCCACCTAACACAGAGACAAAATGAAGCTAAGCTTATTTTCTGAAATCTAATTCTTAATACAGAAAATAAATGAATAAATCTAACTATATTTTATATGTTCGCATATCAGCAGGTAGTGATAGAACAAGGGGTAATGGCTTCAAACTGGAAGCGGGGAGATTTAAATGAGATATTAGGAAGAAATTCTTCACTGTGAGGGTGGTCAGACACTGGAACAGGTTACCCAGAGAAGCTGTGGATGCCCCCTCCCTGGAAGTGTTCAAGTCCAGGTTGGATGAGGCTTTGAGCAACCTGGTCTGGTGGAAGGTGTCCCTGCTGATGGCAGGGGGGTTGGAACTGGTTGGTCTTTAAGGTTCCTTCCAACCCTAACCATTCTAGGATTCTGTGATTCTGTTGATTCCTCTATGACTGGTCATACGAGAAAAGGCTTCAGCATTAGGTTCATAGTTATAGATCCCTATTTTAAGAGCTTCAGTTTTATCACCTTTACCTGCAGTTATGTCCCAGCAATTGTATAACCTTGCTGATTATGTCCAAAGACTGGGAGCAGAAGAAAGTTAAATAAGTTCTCGGAGGACATATATAACTATCTTTCCTGAATTACAGTGAGTTGGTTTGATTGACCCTTCAGGCTTAATTCACAAACTAATTTTTCTCACCAGCCACTAGATTACAGCAGAGTTAAGGGACAAATGCAGTATTTTAGGTCAAGTATCAGAGGCAGAGGTTGCAAACAAGGAATGAGCAACTTTTTAGCTTCACACCGTATAATGTACGGACTGTACATGATCACAGTTGGGAAACCCTTATACTAAAATGTTGTTTATTTATTTTTTGTCTTTCTGTCTGAGAAGATAATCTAGATCTGTATTTATATGTGGGTAATCCAGAAGGGATTTTGCTTATTCCCAATCTGCTGGAGGTATCTCTTGAAAAGCATTTCCCTAGCAGGTTTGCAGCTAGGGTGGAGCATGTCAGGCTGTGTGTGATGATCTGGAAGGAGCTGTGTACTGTTAGATTGTTCAAAAGGAAGGGTGTATTTGATGCCCTTAGACATGTTTATGTGTCAGTACCGGACTTCTAAAAATAAATGACTGAGATGCAGCAGAAGGAAATTCCTTCTAATCAAAACTTCATGTCACTGGCATCTGTAGGTAAAAGGCAGACTGAAGTACCAAAACTATTGGAAATGAAAACTCATTGCTCGGATATCAGGCTGTGCAACTGATTTCATGGATTTGCCTGGTAGCTGTCATAGGTCCTAACACATTTAGTGTTACTGTGGTCGTAGGAAGGGATTTGTCACCTGTCTCTCCAGGTTTCATGAAGGACTGTTTTTATTCTCCATTCGTCTCTAGCTCGGGAGTTTTAGTCTAGCCAAGCTCATTGGTCACCAGGATATCATTATTAATCAACAGCTGTATAACAGGTTATATCAAAAATAGTTGTTTATATATTTATTTAGTTCCTAGTAGTCTGCAGCGTTACTGCAGCAGCTGTAGTGGTTCAGGTGTTGGCACACATGGAACTCACTGCAGGATCATTGTCAGTGCTGTGTGTTCTTACAGGGCAGGACATGTGTTTTTCCGTTTGCACACAGAAACCCAACCCTGCCAGACACTTTGGATACTCCTATAATTCAGATAATAAGGAAATATTGTATAGATAGCAGTCTCTGTGCAAGGAACAACAAGCAAATAGTCCAAGCCCCACAATAACAGTTTCACCCATTTAATTATTTTCGTTTGAGCAACTAGGAAATTGAGGCCCATTGAAATTGCTTTTGAGAGTGTCACCTTTAATCTTGTAGCAGAGTATTTGAACTCAGACATTGAAAACAGTTTAACAGACAAAATACTGCAAACACAGGATGAAGTCTGCAGACAAAAATCAAAAGATTTACAGAATGTAAATCTTCTTTCAGAGACCTTATGACAATGCCACATCATCACAAATACAATACAGGTACCTGTCATCCTCTGCATTCTGTAGAAGCCTAACTCAGAAATTACCTGAGTTTTCATAAAAGACAAACTATCAGATCAGACACGAAACCCCATGTAAAGTGGTTTTGTTTTTGTCATTCCTCTGTTCCTAGGAAGACTACTGAGAGCTAACAGCTCCAGAGTATTCAGGATGATGGAATCTAAATGTTCAGTAGAGTTTTTTCTACTTTAATATGCAGGTACAGCAAATTCAAATTTAACAGAATAAATACCGAGACCCTAGAATTTTGAGATTTTCTGTGGCAAAGGAAAGGTTTGTTTGCTCTTAAATACTGTTTGCAGTTTCTTTCTCAGGCTTATCTACTCTACATTTGGAGTTGACAGGGAATTTCTCCTGCACTTTAATGGCTGTTGCGCCAGGAAGCTGTGGATTTTTCTTTTGCTTGATCAAATACTTCAGGTTCTTCGAGGGAGATGAAGTGAAATAGGAAATGTGCTCTTTTTAAAAGTACTTAATGTGCTTCAGGAAAAGAAAACATTTTTTTTTAAAGGACAGATGGATCTTTATAAGAACTTAAGTAACAATTAAGGGATTCATTAAGATTTATCTATAATGAAAAAAACAGTGATTAAATTCCAAGGAAATTGATCTGAATTTCCAGGCAAAAAAATTATAAGATGTTAGCTGGAATCTTAGGGCAAAGATGGCTGGAATTTAGACAGCGTGCTGTAATACTGTCTACCAGATCCTATCTGTGGATATACGTGTGGAGTGCTGAATGACACAGTGACATTTATATTGCTCTATGGTTTGTCGAAAGAAAAAAAGGCTTATTTTTGTAATTAAATAGAGAATGATACAATGTATTCTGCAATCTGTGACCAGGTTGAGAGAACAAGGTCCTGTTTGTTCTCTGTGATGGGAGCAGTAGGGATAAATTCTGAATGTCTACATTGATTCTGGATAACAGGGTGTTTTTTTTGTTTTGAAAACTCAAAGATATTTTTATTAGTAGTGTCTGCACCAACATTGTAATTTTGTGAGGAAGGAGCGTCAGTGCTAGTTTGCTTAATGTTGTAAGAGAGCTGGAGTGAAGGCTGCCTATTTATGTCAGGGTGAGCATGATGGAACAATATTCTTCAACCTCTAGAACTACAGAAAAACATTCCAAAGAATCCATGTAAGTGGAGAGGAGAGTTTAACAGTAAAGGGCTTTTTTTATGATGTTGTTTTGGTTTTTGGGGAGGAGGGGTTTGGGGTTGGTTTTGTTTGTTTGTTTTAAATTGAGGCTTGGCTGCACAGTTCTGAATGGTTTGAAGTTTGAAAGTCTGTTTGTTAGAAATTGATTCACGGTCGTCTCCTGCCCACTGCCTGGTGGCTTGTGCTGTCCCTGATGGGGCAGAGGACACTGGAAGATCTTTAGGGGAGGCTGCTGCTTGATTAATGCTGATGCTTCTTCTTTATTTTTCTGCTTGTGCAGAAGAAGAGTGATGTTGTGGCCTCTGTACTTCATCTGTCCCAGTGATACAGCTGAGAGCGCAGTCATGGTACCAAGTGCACTGTGAACTTGGCACCTCTACCCTTGAATCTCATATTAAAAATATGGGGATTTCTTGTTTGGAATAATCTCTCTTGTTGTGGGTGGTGCAAGTGTGTGTCTCTTGTGAGGAATCTGACACAAGGTCAGAACAGATCTCATACTGGCTTTGAGCTGAACACATCTGAGGAACACAAGGTAAAAGAAGCCGCAAGATAAATTGAGTTGGGCCTTGCCTGCAAGTAATAAAATTTTTCAATCTGCCGTGCTACTGGCTTCACACTGATAGGGATCATTATTTTGTACTATTTTCCTCATGATGTTATTTTTCTTTCTTAATATTTATACTATTTCCCTTGTGCTTGGTTGTATAGAGTCTGTGTGCTGGAGCTCTGTGTTGCAGAGATCTGTTCCACGCATTGACCCCAGCCATTGGCATCTTTTCACAGGAACAGGACACGAATGAATAAAATGTTGCTGTTTTAATGTTAGGTACAGAAAAAGTCTTCTCTGTTTACAGTATCAGTTTTGTAGTATCAGTGTGCAAAAAACAGGCTGAACTGCTGTTTCAGGCAGGTAGCTGTGAAACTCGAAGGGCATGGGAGTGCATGGAAATAGGAGTGAAGGAGTGATTGATATCAACAAAACCCAAGCTACTGCACAACAAAAACAAAACCTCTCCCATCCTGGAAAGATTTATAAACAGTGCCAGCGACCAGATCCATTCTCACCTCACTGGGGCTTACAGTTTACGTTAGAATTCTTGTTGTAGAACAGGAGACCTTGTTTTGCATTGTCTACACAGAAACGTGTGATTGGCTACACTGTGCTTCACCTGGAGAGCAAAGTATGTCCTTTTCTTTCTTTCCATGAGCCAAGTAAACCTAAAATCTAAACCAAATATTTGATGATAGGGAAAAACCACTATTGCGCTCACTTATTCGCAAGATCCAGTGCTGTGCTAGAAGGCAGGGAGCACCGTGGTATGAAACCAGACAGTTCTGTAATACTGAAGTAAGTATTACTAATTTCAGCTAAGTGAAGATTTCCTTGGGCTGTGTCTAAGATTGAGTATATTCTAAATGTTAGATGTCACTTAAAAATACATGATGAATGTATGGGATGGAGACAGAGATGAATAGTGGGAAGGAGAAGGAAGGTGAGACTGTAATAGTAAAACTGTAGGGTGCACTCATTTAGGATCACCTTACTCTTTGGCCAGTGCCATAGAGGTAGAAAATCATGTCAGGAACATACACAGCCGTGCTTTCAGTAGAAATATTAAAGGAAGAGGGGAAAAAAAAAGAAGAAAGCCTGAGGATTATTCTTGAGAAAGCATCATATACAGAGAAGTCTGGCGGTACACTCTGACCCAGAAAGAGCAGCTGTTCCCCTGTTCTACAAGCTGATGCCTTCAAGGGTGCATGTTACAGAAAAACAAAATTGTGAGTGAGGGTGGGAATGGGTGCATGTAACAGGACAGGCTAAGCCAATGATGCTCTAGCTTTGCAATATAAATATATATATACACACATGTGGAATGTACACCTATGTATTTGCACCATAGGCATTTGTTTTTGCTTTCCTCAAATTTGAATAAGGTCTTGCATTTAATTTTACATGTTTTCTCTTTGATCTGCCTCCTTCAAGTCTGATTGAGGGAAACAGGACGTTCTGCTATTGAAACATAAGCTGCTCTGCCATGCGTCTCCTGTTTTGAATGCTTTAGGATTATTATGGGTTTCTGTAGTAATAAGTTAAGTAAATAGACCTGTAGCAGCAATTTTGAAAATATGAGCTTAGTGTGCACACCTCTCTTGTGTATATTTGACATGTCCTCTCCTTTCCTTCCCAATAAGCCTTTTGTAGACATATCTTTTCAGTACAGTTAATCTGCAATACTTGCTACCTCTGACCATGGTCCTGTGACCATAAACATAATATTCTGAATATAAAAAATAAATTATTTTATCTGTTCAGTTTTCTCTTCCTTCTCTTTTTACGGAGACTGTCTTTGTTCTGGTGAAGTGCTTCTGTATTGAGGACTCCACAGCAGGCAAAGCTGGCATACTAAAGTCTTAAATCTTGCTTGTGGTAGCTTTTACTATTTGAAGTTCTTGAGAATTGCGAAGAACTTGGCTGTACCTGAGTGTGCACATGAATGATTTTTTTTCCCCCACTGTTCTTGCTGGCAGATGGTCCTTTAGGGACTTTTGCCAGCAAGTGCAATTCAGAATAGCCTCCAGGAGTGACTGCAGTGGTAAAGATATTGGGCAGCCTTTCCTCCTTGCTGAGCTCAGCAGAACCAGGCTGCCAGTGAACCTGATCTATCATTTTCAAAGTTATTTTATATTTTTCTCTCAGTAATCACAGTAGCTAGAGGAGAGTGTTTAGCTCTCCATGAGTGTTGTCAAACATAACAAAATATGAAATTAAATGCTTGTTACAAAATAAATGCCTGGAAGAGTGAGCTTCCAGTTTTAATGCTTCTCTGAAACAACAAAGGTATTTTTTGAAGTATAAACTTTAACATAAAATATCTGTTCAAAACATTCTTTCTGAAACAAATTCAGTTAAAAGAGTTTTGCAGATTGGAATAATTTTCATGAGGTAGCACTACTCTTACTGCTGTAATAGTTATGTATATAACCCAGATTTAACCAACAAATATCTATTTAATAATTAATGTTGGTTTTTTGTTTTTTTTTTTTGTAAAATAGTGGAATTTAATTTTGTGGATGAGAAATCCTCTTTTTATGTTAGATTCTGTTTGAATTTATATTTCTCATTCTTTTTTAGTTTGTTCCAAAACCTTCACTGAATACGTGCCTCTGCCTGACCTCTAATACTGTGGATTTAAAAAAAAAAAAAAAAAGCAGAACTCCAGATGGTTCACTTCATAGAATGAGGGCAACTTTATTTGAAAGGGATTTAAGTGTGAAACCAGTCATGTGAGTTAATAATCCAACAAAGAAAAGAAACCATCTTAATCAGCAGTCCTTAAAAATTATGTATGCAGTTTCAGACATCCATGAATGGTAGTATGACATTGGACTTCAAAGAATTTTAAAGATCTCCCAAATTTCTCACAGGCTATCAGAGAGCTATCCGAGCTATGAGAGCCTGATTAAATGTGTTAGAAGCCTGTGTTACATTGGTAGGTATCCCATACTTGCAATAGTAGCACCGATAGAGTTTGGTGTCTCATCGTCAGTGAGTGGTTATGGAATAGAGCAGAGAGCAGTTCTCTGTGTGCCCCTCATGGACCAAAGCAGATATCTTGAATTTTTTTGATGGATATCTTCCAAACTGCAGTAAACTGGATTCTGGGAATTTCTCTGTGTGCCACCAGGCCTGGAAAAAATTCTTGATACAAAGAGAATATTTGACAAAAGTGCTGGTGAATATACTACACTTGAGTGAGTAAAAAAAAAAAAGCTTTTTATGTGAAAGAAGATTTATACCAAGAAGATACCAACCATGATGATACAATAGGAAAAACCCTAGCATCAAGAATAAACGTTTCCATTGACTTTGATAATGCAGAGATTTAACTGAAGATGTTGTTCAACTCTGCCATAAATCTTGATCAGATGCATATCTTTCTTGTAATTTACACTGTGGTAGCACTAAGAGTCACTAGGCACAGCTGATTCTGTAAACATACAAGAAGGAGGTGGTTTCTGCCCACAGGAATGTTAGTGTTAAGTATGAGACAAGAAATAATGTGAGGATATATGAAAACAGGGGAACATGAGGTCATGATGACTCTGCTGGTCCACACAAGAAGCATCTGGAATATGAACCTGGCTGCCAAGTGTCTTTATTTGATGATAATCTGTTTGTTGCAGTGCCCGGAGGAATATGGTTTGTTTTAGCAGAGCTCAGAGCTGAAGTTAGATCAAGCAGATCTTCCAGTCTCTGAAAACATTCTTCACGTTGCAAATGTTTCCACATTGCCCTTAATCACTGTTTCTGCAAATACTGATGCAATTATAATCATTAACACTATTATAACTGACTGAGCAACTGTACTCATACTCTCAGGCAGTTGTGTGACAGTCTCCTTGGACGCCCTAGGGCTCCAGTGGTTACCCCAAAAACTCAAGATAAGCTAGTGAACTTTGCTAGTTAGCAGTGAACTATGAAAATAATTTCTTCTGATCTCTGATATGCTGCTTCTCCCTTCACCCATGCAGCCAAAAATATTGGCACCTGAGGGTTCCCAAAAAAATCTGCAACATGAGTATGCAGAAAGAGGGAATCCATGGCGGTCATCTTGTTTGGACAAACTTAGAGGACTTCAAGTGGCTGGAAGAGTCCTAACCAATTTAATCTTAGTGTAAGTAGATTAGACATGCCTGGTTTTTATGTTTATTTAAAAGATATGTTCTGTAAAAAGTTGGAACTGTCTCATGTAGTTTGAGTGTAGTGCTCTTCATAAATGGCCCTTAGGTGAGGTGAAGGACTGGTGGTGCAGGGGTCAGGGGTCTGCAGAAAGCAGAATAAACTGCTTTCCAAAGTGGCTTTGCAGCAAAGATGTTAAGATGCTGGTTTGTCCACTACCAGACTCCAGGCAGATTCAGTCTCTCTTTGATGGGATCTTATACCATGATTGATTAATAATTTTCTTCAGAGATTTTTTATGACTCTGTTATTCCGAGCTAAACTGGATTTGAATTGTGTTCAGCTGGTCTCAGCAACAGATGACAGGAATCACTAAATAATGAACAGTCATGTTTGAGAAAGCCAAGAATATTCATTCTTTCAGTAATCTTGGCCAAATTATTCTTTTATTGTCTGCATGTTTTGTATCTTTACTATTAGTGAAATACTAGGATATAGATAATGTAGGAATATTGAATACAAGTATATTGGGAATGTGTCTTGCTCTGGTTTACTTTTAATTAATTTTTCCCATATTATTAAATGTTAAAATGAAAAATAGGAGAATTACAAGTAGTGCCATAAATCAGTGTGTCCTGAACTGCAGAGCAAGTCATTTTTATAAGAGGGCAAGCCTCTGTATTTATAATGAATTAAGTTCATTATCTTTTGAGCTTCCCAATTAAAGTAATTAGTCATTTATGCTGCTACAAAGCCATCGTTGAATACATTGCTTTGTTTCACAAATATTTAATCTTAAATTGTTTTGTAAGGGTCATTGGTTATAATCAGCTGCACACTGTAGTGTAGATTTCTTGTTTTGTTGGTGGGAAAGTAATTTCCTCTAACCTTGTATTGGGTTTGCGTGACAAGGTTTTGGTAGCAGGGTGGGCATAGGGGTGGCTTCTGTGGGAAGCTGCCAGAAGCTTCCCCCATGTCCAACACAGCCAATGCCAGCTGGCTACAAGATGGACCCACCGCTGGCCAAGGCCGAGCCCATCAGTAACGCCTCTGTGATAACAGCATTAAGAAAAACGGGAAGAGAAAAAAAAGCTGCACACTTGGCAGCCAGAGAGGATTGAGGAGATGTGAGAAAAACAACTCTGCAGACACCAAGGTCAGTGAAGAAGGAGGAAGAGGAGGTGCTCCAGGCCCCGGAGCAGAGATTCCCCTGCAGCCTGTGGTGAAGCCCATTATGAGGCAGGGCTGTTCCCCCTGCATGGAGGTTCATGGTGGAGCAGATGACCAC